>NC_060272.1:13958384-14075317 GCF_021613505.1 Equus quagga
CCCTTTGTATGTTGATTTTGTATCCTGCAACTTGACTGTATTCACTTATTATTTCTAAAAGTTTTTAGTGGATTCTTTAGGGTTCTTTCTATATAAAATCATGTCATTTGCAAATAGTAACAGTTGCACTTCTTCTTTTCCAATTTAGATACCTTTTATTTCTTTTTCTTGCCTCATTGCTCTGGTTAAGACTTCCAGTACTATGTTAAATTAGAGTGGTGAGTGGGCATCCTTGTCTGGTTCTTGTTATTAGAGGGATAGCTTTCAGTTTTTCTCCATTGAGAATGATATTAGCTGTGGGTTTGTCATATATGGCCTTTATTATGTTGAGGTATTTTCCTTCTATACTCATTTTATTCAGAGTTTTTTTTATCATAAATGGATGCTGCATCTTGTCGAATGCTTTCTCAGAATCTATTGAGATGATCATGTGATTTTCATTCTTTGTTTTGTTAGTGTCGTGTATCATGTTGATTGATTTGTGGATGTTGAACCATCTCTGCATCCCTGGTATAAATCCACTTGATCATGATCTATTATCTTTTTAATGTATTGTTGTATTCAATTTGCTAGTATTTTGTTGAGGATTTTTGCATCAATGTTCATCAGTGATTTTGGCCTGTAGTTTTCTTTTTTTGTATCGTCGTTGTCTGGTTTTGGTATCAGGGTAATGTTGCCTTTGTAGAATGAGTTAGGAAGCTTCCCCCCTCTTCAATGTTTTGGAAGAGTTTGAGAAGGATAGGTATTAAGTCTTATTTGAATGTTTGGGAGAATTCACCAGGGAAGCTGTCTACTCCTGGACTTTTAATTTTAGGGATGTTTTATGTATTTGTTTATTTTTTAAAGATTGGCACCTGAGCTAACATCTGTTGCCAATCTCTTTTTTTCTTCTCCCTAAAGCCCCCCATCCAAGTTGTACATTCTAGTTGTAGGTCCTTCTGGTTGTGCTATGTGGGATGCTGCCTCAACACGGCCTGATGAGTGGTGGCATGTCTGCGCCCAGGATCTGAACCAGCAAAACCCTGGGCAGCTGAAGTGTAGCATGCGAAATTAACCACTCGGCCACAGGGCCTGCATCTTTTGGGAGGTTTTTGATGACTATGTCAATCTCTTTACTGGTGATTAGTCTATTCAAATTCTCTATTTCTTTTTGACTCAGCTTTTGAACGTTGTATGATTCTAAGAATTTATCCATTTCTTCTAGATTATCCAATTTGGTGGTGTGTGGCTTTTGATAGTATTCTCTTATAATCTTTTGTATTTCTGAAGTTTCCATTGTAATTTCTCCTCTTTCATTTCCGATTTTATTTATTTGAGCCTTCTGTTTTTCTTGATGAGTCTAGCTAAAGGTTTGCCAATTTTGTTTATCTTTTTAAAGCTCTTGGTTTCATTGATTTTTTCTTTTTTTTTTTTTTAGTCTCTATTTCATTTATTTCTGCTCTGATTTTTATTATTTCCCTCCTTCTACTGATTTTGGGCTTTGTTTGTTCTTCTTTTTCCAGTACCTTTAGATGTGCTGTTAGATTGTTTATTTGGGATTTTTCTTCCTTGTTGAGGTAGGCCTGAATTGCTGTAAACTTCCCTCTTAGAACCACTTTTGCTGTATCCCACAGATTTTGGCATGTCGTATTCTCATTTTCATTTGTCTCCAGGTATTTTTTGATTTCCCCGTTGATTTCTTCATTGACCCTATCGTTGTTCAGTAGCATTTTGTTTAATCTCCATATATTTGTGGCTTTTCTGATTTTCTTGCTGTAGTTGATTTCTAGTTTCATAACTTTGTGGTCAGAAAAGATGCTTGGTATTATTTCAATCTTCTTAAGTTTATTGAGACTTGTTTTGTGGCCTAATATGTGATCAATCCTGGAGAATGTTCCATGTGCATTTGAAAAGAATGTGTATTCTGTGGTTTTCAGATGGAATGTTCTATATATATCTACTAAGTCCATCTGGTCCAGTGTGACATTTTAGGCCATTGTTTCCTTATTGATCTTCTGTCTGGATGACCTAGCCATTGGTGTAAGTGGAGTGTTAAAGTCCCCTACTATTATTGTGTTACTGTCTATTTCTCCTTTTATGTCTGTTAATAATTGCTTTATAGATTTAGGTGCTCCTATGCTGGGTGCATAGATATTTACAAGCATTATAGCCTCTTGTTAGATGGTTCCCTTTATCATTATGTAGTGCCTTTCTTTGTCTCTTATTACTGTTTTTGTTTTAAAGTCTATTTTCTCTGATATAAGTATTGCTACCCCCACTTTCTTTTCTTTGCTGTTTGCATGGAGTCTCTTTCTCCATCCCTTCACTTTCAGTGTGTGAATGTCTTTATGTCTGAAATATGTCTCTTGTATGCAGCATATACATGGGTCTTGTTTTTTTATCCTATCGGCCACCTTATGCCTTTTGATTGGAGCATTTAGTCCATTGACGTTTAAAGTAGCTATTGACAAATATGTACTCATTGCCATTTTGTTACTTTTTTTCCTGTATGTTTTAGTAGTTCTTCTCTGTTCCTTTCTTTTTCTCTTGCTCTCTTCCCTTGTGGTTATATGGCTTTCTTTAGCATTTTGTTTGGGTTCCTTTCTCTTAATTATTTGTATATTTATTATAGGTTTCTGGTTTGTGATTACCATGAGGTTCATATATAATAATCTACATATATAGCAATCTATATTGAGTTTATGGTCTCTTTAGTTTGACCTCTTTCTAAAAGCCCTACTCTTTTATTCCCCTCCTCCCACATTTCATGTTTTTGCTATCACATCTAACCTCTTATTTTGTGTGTGTGTGTGTATCCATTACCCTCTTATTAGTGAAACAGGTAATTTTATTTCCTTTGTCTGAGAGGACATGGTATTTGAAAAGATCCTTTTTAGTTCGATGTCAAAGAGTATACTACCAATATTATCTCCCAGGAGTTTTATAGTTTCAGGACATATCTTCGTCTTTGATCCATTCTGAGTTTATTTTTGCATATGGTGTGAGACAGTGGTCTCATTCTTTTGCATGTGGCTGCCCAGTTTTCCCAACACCATTTATTGAAGAGACTATCTTTTCTCCATTGTACGTTCTTGGCACCTTTGTCAAAGATTAGCTGTCCATAGATGTGTGGTTTTGAAATAGGTAATTTTAGTACTTTTGTCTTTTGACCTTCATATTATCTTCATAGGTGGTTGATCTGCTACTTGTACTGTATTTTTGCCTTTACCAGTGATTTTATTGCCTTTTTTGGGGGATAATTTTCTTATTCCTATTTGTAGTCTTCTCTTTCCCATTTAAATAAGTCCCTTTAGTGTTTCTTGTAAAACTAGTTTCTTGGTGATAAACTTTAATTTTTGCTTGTGGGAAACTTTCTCTCTCCTTCCATTTTGAATGTTAACCTTTCTGGGTAGAGTATTCTTGGCTGTAGGTTTTTTCCTTTCAGCACTTTAAATATATCCTGCCACTCCCTTCTAGCCTGTAAGGTTTCTGCTGAGAAGTCAGCTGGTTGCCTGATGGGGTTTCTTTTAGATGCAACTTGTTGCCTTTCTCTTGTGGCCTTTAGGATTCTCTCTTTATCTTTAATTTTGGACATTTTAATTATAACGTGTATTGGTGTGGGCCTCTTCAGCTCTATCTTGTTTGGTGCTCTCTGTGCTTCCTGTACCTGGATGACTGTTTCCTTCCTTAGGTTAGGAAAGTTTTCAGCTATTATTTCTTCAAATACATTCTCTGCCACTTTGTCTCTCTCTTCGCCTTCCGGGACACCTATAATATGAATGTTAGTGCACTTGATGTTGTCCCAGAGTTCCCTTAGACTGTTCTCATTCTTTTTAATCCTTTCTTCTTTTCTGTTCAGCTTGGGTGATTTCCTCTAGTCTTTCATCCAGCTCGCCGATCGTTCTTCTGTATCACCTACTCTGCTATTGAGTCTCTCTAGTGAATTGTTCATTTCTAGTATTGTGGTCTTCATTTCTGATTGCTTCTTTTTTATATTTTCCAATTCTTTGTTGATGTGTCACTGGGTTCGTCCATTCTTCTCCCAAGATCAGTGAGCATCCTTATTACTTTTTCTTTGAACTCTTTGTTAGGTAGATTTTTTATTTGTTTAATTTAGCTCTTTTTCTGGGGGTTTGTCCTGTTCCCTTGCTTGCAATGTATTCCTTTGTCTCCTTGTTTTGCCTATTTCTCTGTGCTATATCTATGTATTAGGTGGGTCAGCTATGTCTCCTGATCTTGGAGAGGTGGCCTTATGTAGGAGATGCCTTATGAGGCCCAGAAGTGTGCTTCCCGTTCATCACCAGTTCCAAATGTTCCAGAGCGACCCTTGTGTGGGCTACGTGTGTCCTTCTGTTGTGGCAGGTTGCTCTTGCTGCAGGTATCTAGGGAGGCTAGGATGTCCTCCCTGGCTGGCTGGTTGTAATGCTCAGTTGCATGTGGCTGCTGTGGACCCTTCAGTCACATTGTCAGGTTTGGGGAGCCCCAGCACAGTTGGCTGCAAGGTCTAATAGCACATTCCTATTGCAGTTTTTCTGTTAAGCGAGTAGGCCCCCAGCATGGCTGTTTGCTAGGCTCAGGGGCTTACAATTGCTGTAGGCATCTGGTCTGCAAGGCTATTATCAGCTCTCTCAGGATTGCAGCTGAGTGTGGCTGGCCCCAGGCATGGGAGCACCCAATTGTTTCAGGCTTTTGAAGGTGAGGCCAATCCCCTATGTGGCTGTTTGAGAAGCACTGATCTTCTGCCACTGATAAGCTCCACCACCCACAGGTCCACACATACCATCAACATAGTCCTGGCCCAAGCACAGATCTCAACCCCCTGGAGTGTACCTAGCCACCTCACTGCAGAGGCCCCCCCCCCAACACACACTCTACCTGCTCCTCAAGCAGGCCCTGCTCCACAGAGCCAGACCTACTTGCCTGCCTGTGAAGGATCTTGGCACTCAGTCTATGCAGGCAGACAAATTGCCCAAGGGCTTGCTGTTGGGTGGGGCCAGTCCCTAGGGCAGGCTGCCTGCCCTGGCTAAGCTGGGTTAAATCTGCACTCTAGTGGTTGTGGCAGGCCCCTGGGCTATCAGGCCAGGGGAAGAACTCCAATGGGTCTGCCAGCATCTGTGTCAGCCCTCCTGTACTAGGCCACAATAATGGCTGTCTTCAATGTCTCAGTCCCTGGAGAGGTCTTGCCTCTCACTAAGATGCACCCAGAGCCTACCAGGTGAGTCTCATTTCACCAAAGGACTGTGCATCTTTCTTTCTAGTGATTTTAGGTTGCTTTCTGAAATGGATGAGTTTGTGCATGGGACCTTTATGAGCTGGCTTTTTTCCACTTATGTCCTATAGCTTTTTTAGGGGTATTCTCTGTTGCAGTTAATAGCAAAGCCAGATATTATGACACTTGTCTTAGTTGCGCTGAGTCTGAAGGATGCTTATAGCAGTAATGTGCCCCCGCTCCTCCAGGGAAGGCTGCATACTTGAGGATTGCTCCCATCCAGCAGGCCATGAAACTCCACAGGTCACAAAGGTGGCTTTTTTCTCTCCAGAAAGGAATGTCTGCCTCTTCCATCTCAGTCAGGACTGTCCCTTGTTGCAAGAGTTCTTTTTATCCAGTTTTCAGTTCTCTCTCAGGGGTAATTTTTCCAAGAATAGTTGTAATCTGTTGTGTTTGTGAGAGGAGGTGAGTTCAGTCTGCCTATGCCACCACCTTGACACCAAACTTTGAATGTAAGTCTTTAAACCATGTAACTCCTAGAAGAAAACGTAGGCAGAATGCTCTTTGACATCAGTCTTAGCAGTGTCTTTTTGAATATCATGTCTACTCAGGCAAGGGAAACAAAAGAAAAAAATAAACAAATGGGACTACATCAGACTAAAAAGCTTCTGTACAGCAAAGGAAACTATCAACAAAATGAAAAGACAACCCATCAAATTGGAGAAAATATTTTCAAATCATTTATCCAACAAGGGGTTAATCTCCAAAATATTTTAAAAACTCATACAACTCAACAACAAAAAATGAACAACTGTATCAAAAAATGGGCAGAGGATCTGAACAGACATTTTTCCAAAGAAAATATACAGATGGCCAACAGCCACATGAAAAGATGTTCAACATCACAAATTATTAGGGAAATGGAAATCAGAATTACAGTGAGATATCACCACGCACCCATCAGAATGGCTATAATTAACAAAACAAGAAATAACAAGCATTGGACAGGATGTGGAGAAAAGGGAACCCTCATACACTGCTGGTGGGAATGCAAACTGGTGCAGCCATGATGGAAAACAGTATGGCTGTCTCTCAAAAAACTAAAAATAGAAATACCATATGATCTAGCTATTCCACTACTAGATATTTATCCAAAGAATATGAAATCAACAATTCAAAAAGATATTTGCACCCCTATGTTCATCGCAGCATTATTCACAATAGCCAAGATGTGGAAGCAACACAAGTGCCCGTCTATTGATGATTGGATAAAGAAGATGTGGTGTACATATAAAGTGAAATACTACTCAGCCATTAAAAAAGACAAAATCGTGCCATTTGAGACAACGTAGATGGACTTTGAGGGTATTATGTTAAGTGAAATAAGTCAGAGAGAGACAGACAAATACCATATGATTTCACTTATATGTGGAAGATAAACAAACATATAGATAAGGGGAACAGATCAGTGGTTACCAGAGAGAGAGGGCAAAAGGGGTAAGGGGCATATACATACATGATGATGGAAAAAAACTAGACTATTGGCGGTGAACATGATGCAGTCTAGACAGAAACTGATATACAATGATGTATACCCAAAATTTACACAATGTTATAAGCCAATATGACCTCAATAAAATAATTTTTAAAAACTACTGTGGAATGATTTCTAAGATCGTGGGAGGAAAAAAGCACTTGTGCATGCACATTTCTGCTCATATATGCATAAAATATCCTGCAGGGATATTCACAATGCAGAAGCACTGTGAGTCTCCGCAGCCACATGGGTGGGGGCCGTGCACTGTCTGCATCTTCTAAATTTAGGACTTTGTGGGTGCACAACCTACACAATAAGCAGACTACATTTTGGTAATGTTTTCAAATTACAAGTATTGATGTTAACTTATTTATTCATTCAACCAGTAGTCATGTGTCAGCCACATGGGCACAGTGGGAAGGCCCAGTGCTCTCTTGGAACGGCTGCATTGATCTGAAGGTCTTTGGAGCTTCAGATATCTCAGAGTGGAGAATCTCCCACTAGTAAACCCTTCTCTAGCCAGCCCTGGGGGTCTAGTGGTTAAGATTCAGCGCTCTCACTGCTGCAGCCTGGGTTCGTTTTCCAGTCAGGGAACCACACCGCCTTCTGTTGGTTGTCATACTGTGGTGGCTGCATGTTGCTGTGATGCTGAAAGCTGTGCCATCGGTATTTCAAATACCAGCTGGGTCACCCACGGTGGACAAGTTTCAGTGGACCTTCCAGACTGAGACACACTAGGAAGAAGGACCTGGCTGCCCACTTCTGAAAAAAATTGGCCACGACAGCCCTATGAACAGCAGCCGAACTTTGTGTGATACAGCCCTGGAAAGTGAGAAGATGGAGCAAGAAGACCAGGCAGGGTTCCACTCCGCTGTACACAGGGTCACTAGAAGTTGGAATCTGGAATTGACTCCAAGGCACTAACAAAAACTTTTCTCTGGTTAATTTTGACCACATTTCAATGGCACAACGTCAGTGAGTTACAATGACTATCAAATCTCTCCTGTGTCTGTTCCTTCAAATGTCCCCTCCCCATAAGCAGGAGACTAAGGCAAGTGGTTGTGGTGCCAAGTGTCATCCCAGCATCATCCTTCAGCACTGTATGAAGGGCGTACGAAGCACTTTCGGCTCTGGGAGCCACGGAAGTGCCCTGCCGCGGAGGGTGGAGCACGGGGCAGATTTGCTTCTTGGCTATAAGGTTCTTTCTCCGGGGGAGAAAGTGAAGGCAAGGGGCCAGGTGGGTCCCCACTGCCATCATCCCAGCAACTGACATTCCAGGTGAGTGAAAAGCAAACCCGTGTAGAAAAAGATATCCCAGGCATTATCCCAGGTCCTCTTAATTACTCCTCCCTGGACAGAACTGACAGGTCATAACTGCCTCTCTCCTGCAGAAATAGATCAGGCAGATGCCACAATACCTGGAAGACATTCACCTGAGTTGACATAGAATGCAGAATTTCTGAGCACTGCAGAGGCCGGCTTGCACCGTCATGTCAGCAGGTGTGCTGCGCTGCCCATTTTGCTCTTCTACCAGACGCTCTTGCCCCCCTGCTGTCAGCCTCACCTCTGCTTCCAGCCACCGGGAGGGCCATCAGCGCCAATAGGCCTCTGGATGGTCACAGACAGGTCTCACCTCTAGCAGGCGAGCAAGGCTTGTCTCTTGCTTTCCATCTATGGTTGGCTGAAAAACGGCCCCCCAAAGACATAGCCACATCGTAAGCGCTGGGAGCTGTAAATGCCACCTTATTTGGGAAAAGAGTCTTTGCAGATGTGATTAAGGATCTTGAGATGAGGAGATCATCCTGGTTCACCCAGGTGGGCCTGAAATGCCATCACAAGTGTCCTTATGAGAAAGAGGCAGGCAGAGATTTGACACACACAGAGGGGAAGGCAATGTGAAGACGGAGGCAGAGATTGGAGACATGCGGCCACAAGCCCAGGAATGCCACGGGCACCAGAAGCTGGAGGAGGCAAGGAGCAGATTCCCCCTTAGAGGCTCTGGAGGGAGCAAGGCTCCAAGACACCTTGATTTTGGCCCAGTGAAACTGATCTTGGACTTCTGGCCTCTGAAGTATGAGAGAATGAATGTCTGTTGTTTTAAGGCACCCAGTTTGTGGTAATGTTACAGCAGGCACAGGAAATGGATGGACCCACCCAGGGCTTCTTGGGAGCCTGGCACCCGGCAGTCAGCCCAGACGGGCAGGGGTTACTGCCCCCCAGGGGACCCTCCGCCAGTGAGGGCAGGATCATGAGCCAAGCAACGGATGCAGGCTCTCTGCTCCTCCCTCGGGCCGGCGGACGCCCTGAGCTGCTCCGCACGGCCTGGAGAGGTTCTGGTGGGCAACTTGAGAGCATGACTCCTGTGGTTTTCCTTCTTGTTTCCTTTTTCCCCTCCTTGGCTCCTGCCTCCTGGAATTCCTTCCCCATCAAGCGATTAGCTGCAGCCACAGCTCTGGTCTGAGCTTTGCCTCGGGGAGACTCTGCCTAAGGCCGGTGTGCATCTCCAAGACTCGGATTCGAACGAAATCCAAGAGGAGACTTACGGAATTTAAAAATACATAAAATCAAAAGGCCAGCCAGTTAGGAACACTCTTATAAGCACTACTAAACGTACAATGGGACACCACCCACTTTATTCTTTACCCACATTCGAAACCGGTATTTCTCAGACTTCAGATGGTTGGCAGAGTTGATGAAGGAAGGCACTGTCTTGCCCACAGGTCCCTTGAGAATTAAATTTAGGTATGTTTTCAATTTAGTGGTAATTCAAAAGAGACAGGTTTAGTCTGGACCAATGGGATGACGTCCTCCAGGGAAGCCTTACAGGCGGGAGATCACCTGCCGTCACAGGGTTTTACTTTTAATGCAGTTTCTCAAAGGAGTCCCAATTTTCTTTGGTTGATAAGAAAGTATTTTCTGTTAAAGTGGTCTGCACGTAACTCACCTTTGAGAAACACTGCTCTAACCGGCCATGGTGGGGCTCAGAGCAGCGGGTTAGGCCTGGGGTGAAGTCCTAGACCCCTTTCCTATGAGTTGTGCGACTCTAGACAAGTTACTCAACCTCTCTGAGCTGCAGCTTCCTGCTCATTTATAGAGCGGTGCTAGCAATAGTTACACCATTGGGTTGTTATAAATCTGTCATG
The DNA here is from genome assembly GCF_021613505.1 of Equus quagga. Lineage (NCBI taxonomy): Eukaryota > Metazoa > Chordata > Mammalia > Perissodactyla > Equidae > Equus > Equus quagga. The sequence continues at coordinate 13,968,253 of NC_060272.1, forward strand.
AAATAAGGTGTGTGAAGTGCTGACTTAGCACAGTGCCAGGCTATATGGGTAACAGTGTCCTCATGAATAATAATAGCCAGTAGAAAGTGTAGCAGTAACAACTACAACTACTACTACTACTACTACTACTACTACTACTAATAAAATAGGGAGACCTGACATCCACACAATAGAATATTTTCAGTGCCAGACCAGTCACCCTGTCGTGCTCTCTTTCCACCACAAGGGGGCAGAAGTGTGAGCTCAGACTGTTTTTTGAGACAGGCGACGGCAGGCTCTCCCTCAGGCCGCAGTTTTGCATGCAAAAGGCGGGCTGCTCTCCTGGGTGTTGTAGGTCTGTCCCTCTGGGGCCTCCATTTTGTTCACACTCATGCAGATTCTAAAGGCCAGACTCTCAGCCGAAGCAGCAATAATAATAGATGCAACTCACTGCATATCTGCAGGGCACTGAGTAAAGCCTTGTGTATGTGTGTGTGTGTGTGTGTATGTGTGTGTGTGTGTGTGTCTGTGTACACACACATATAAATATATTCTAGGAATTTAGTATATTTCAGGGTGAAGGGCAGAGTATAAATACTATGAAGAAAAATTGTAGAGAAGAGCAGATATTCTCATGATCAAAATATTTTAAAAAGTTAGACCTAGGGGCTGCCTTGGTGGCACAGTGGTCAAGGCCAGTGCGCTCCCCTTCAGCAGCCTAGGTGTGTGGGTTGGGATCCTAGGTGTGAACCTACACCATTCATCAAGCCACGCCGTGGCAGGAGTCCCACTTACAAAATAGAGGAAGATTGGCACAGATGTTAGCTCAGGGCCAATCTTCCTCACTGGAAAAAAAAAGGGGGGGGTGCTGGCCTTGAGCAGTGGTTAAGTTCACGCACTCTGCTTTGGCGGTCCAGGGTTCACTGGTTTAGATCCTGGGTGCGGACATGGCACCGCTCATCAAGCCATGATGAGGCAGGTGTCCCACATATAAAGTAGAGGAAGATGGGCACAGATGTTAGCTCAGGCCCAATCTTCCTCAACAAAAAGAGGAGGATTGGTGGTGGATGTTAGCTCAGGGCTAATCTTCCTCAAAAAAAAAAAAAAAATTTAGACCTAGCAATTGTGCAAGGCTGAACTTGGAGTGTTTCTCCCTTTCCGCCCCTTTATACGCACACATTACACATACAGGCTTACACACCTTTATACGTATCTGAAGGGTAATTGGGCTCACCAGCACAGAGTGGAGGGGCACTATTATCAAGGGAAGATTTCAGGACTCATAAGGCCCCCACCGTGTGAAACCAAGCTGGGATGATATGAGAATCACCCACCAGAGCTATGCTTCTGTTTACACTGCTGGCATGAGACTGGGGACACTGCCCCAGATCAGAAGTGGTGCAGGACAGCCCTGCTGGATTCCATAAATGTCTTCTACCTGAACAAAAGGATCTTTGCATTGTCGCTTCCTAAAAATGCTTTGGATCGGATTAACTTGCCCGGCGTTGCAAACCCACTTCACCTCCTGACTGGGTGCCCTGGTTGACTGGGACAGTGAGAGGTCAGGGGAGCCAGGCACAGACAGCCTGCCCTCAGACTGCCTTTGTGGAACCTCGATCTGGGGAAAGGAACCAGCTAGAAGCTCCCCCTGCTAGTTTCTCCTCAACCAGAATAAAACCAACAATACTGGGTTTCTTCATCTAAATAACAAAACACAGAAAAAATGTCAAGAAATCCAGAGAAATTCTTTTCTCTAAATTATTTGCCTCGCTTAAATAGGTGCTCATCGCAAGCTGACGGGCTGGAAATATCCTGGCAGCTTTCTCAGTTGTGGTTTTGACATGGGAGCAAATTTTACTATCGTCAAGGCAGAAGTGTGAGACGATAGGTACAGATACTGTGACTGTTGAGAGTAAGAGCTATCAGATGTGGCTTATTCTCTGCTGTAAGGAAGGTCTTTTCTTTGAGGCCAGAAAGCTGAGCAGTTACTCTAAGTCGCTCCGGGGCAAATATCATGGAATGTTCAGGCAGTTGAGTAAAACAGACTTGGGAACACGTGTGCATAGAAAAAAGACTGGAAGGAAATACTGCAAGCATTAACCAACGATCATTGCTGGATGTTGGCCTTGGCTGCAGTATTTATTTTCTTCTTTATGCTTGAATACATATTCCAAACTAAATACAAGGAACACGAATTCCTTTTATCAGAAAAACAGTTTTAAAGTTCACATCTTTAAAGACAGTCACAGCTCAGCCGGACACAGGTGAGTGACATGTGGGATGTGAATGTGACCAGGAAAGCAATCTATCATGGCTCTTTATTCTGCTCTCAGTGTGTGTCCAGCATTGTGCTGGGTGACGTGGGGGTGCCCAGGAGAAGCCGCAGTCCTGCCATGAAGGGGAGGGACGGGGAAGAAAGGGATCACACACACAGGATTTACCAGATCCCAGGCTAGTCCACACAATGTTACTCCCTTAATTTTCACAAAGGCCTCTGAGGGCCTGTTATTATTCTCACTTTACAAGGAGGAAACTGAAGCCCAGAAAGTGAAGCAGCTGGACCAGGTAACAGCAAAACCTGCCCCTCGCGCCCTGCAAGCCCCGGTGCCAGGAAGAAGGCACTGACCTCGGGCACGTGGATGGCGGGAGCTGGCGTAACCAAGCAGGGATTTCCTACGGGAGTTTTGGCCATCAATCACATTTATTTTGGAAACCGACAAAATCGCCAGGGCTTTCTCAGGAGGCAGAGTGGGGCTCAGTCTTAATAAAGTAAAGCCCAGCTGGAGGCCGTTATCTGCAAGGCGATTTAAGACATAGTGAGCTGAGAGACGGGGCAGCGAGAGGTGGCACTGGCTGGCCGAGTTTCCCAAGTCCTCGGAGGCACTTGCAAGGAATTGGTGAAAGGCATTTAAAATTAAAGACTGGCTGCCAAGTACCGTATGAAACTTCAAAGTTGGCCTTATTTTTATTATTCTCTTTGTGCTGTAAAGTCAGCCACATATTAATAAACCTGGTAAAAGACTAAGGCATGGCATGAGATTTTTTTTTTAGCATCAAAACCCACTGACCTCTCAGCAGGTGTCAGCCATTTGACCTGACTCGAGGCCTGTGGTTCTCCTTCTCCGTGCGGGAATCTACTTTAGCAAACCTCAGGGCACCGTCATGCGTGGGCCCTCTGACATCAGCAAGGAGCAGCTTGTGCTTCTGGGAAATTCAAGTTCTGAAACCCTGTTTTTCTTACTGAGCAAGCAGTAAGGTTACCAAATAACCAAACTACCCATTCTGGAGTCACGAGGCCTCTCTGACCTAAGAGAGGGCATTTCTGTTTATTTCTCCTTTGTGGTGACAGAAAGTGTAGGTGTCACGTCTGCAAGCCCATTGAAAAAAATTCACTAAGCAAGATCATTGCATTAGTTTGCTAGGGTTGTAACAACGGGCCGCAGACTGAGAGGCTGAAACCAAAGAGCTTTATTTCCTCACAGTTCTGGAGGCTGGAAGTCAGGGATCAGGGCACCTCCAGGGTTGGTTTCTTCTGAGGCCTCCCCTCCGGATTGCAGGTGGCCTCATTCTCTGCATCCTCACAGGGTCTTCCCTCCGTGTCTGTGTGCGTCCTCTTCTTACAAGATCCCAGCCTTATTGGATTAGGCCCACCCTAATGATCTCTCTTCAACTTAATTATCTCTTTAAAGACTCGGTCTCCAAATACTGAAGACACTTGCTGAAGTACTGGGGGTTGGAGCTTCAACAGACGGATCTGGGGGATGCAATTCAGACCATAACAGCACTGGAAGGAACAGAGATGATGTTGTAGAAATGCCCCGCTTTACCCTTTACCAGTCAGGTACCAGCCTGTGTCAGGCCCCATGAGGAGGTGACCTTCCCCACCCACTGTGAGCTGAAACATGGAGGTTCCAGTGAGGAAGCTCTCAGGCCTCTGCCCCCTCACCTGGAACCCACTCTTCCAGCTTGGGCCATGCTCTGAGGAAAGGGCCCCCTAATCCAGGCAGCTTAGACACCCGCCAGGACCCTCCAGATCCTGGCGACAGCACCTTGCAATGCTGGAAGAGGGCGTAGGTGGTTTACACCTGAGCAGCGCAGGCGCTGGGCGCTCCACCTGCCCAATGCCGTGAAGCAGTTCTGTGTCCGCTGGATTTGGGGCAGCGATGGGGGCGTGGTGGGTGGAGGTCTTCCGGGGTCATCTTGAGTGCAGGGCACCACGGTGATTAGAAGACACGAATGCCAAGCAGAGAGGCAGAATCACGGCCTCCCTAACCGAGCTGACCCCCGTCAGCTGTGGAAGGATGTGGCTGTATTTATTCACCCACTCAACAAATATTTGCAGGGGCCAAATCTGTGCCAGGTACAGGTGCTTGGGATCCATTAGCAAACACAGACAGCAGCCCGTGAGTGAGCTCACGGAGCCACCATTCCAACGTGGAGGTGGGGACAGAGGAGGCCTGCGACCAGACGCGCTTCCTGTGAAAAGGTCCGCGCGTCCTGGGGAGCCGGGAACCCCCAGCCTCCTTGAGCCGAGGGTTTCTGGGTGGTTTCCTGTTTTAGCCCCACCGCCAGGGGAAATTTCTGCCTTTTGCTCCTCTGAACTCTAAGCAGAGACACACACGCTTGATGAGGGAATTTCTGGTCAAAGGAAAGTCTTATGTCCTTGTGCACACTTCTTAATATATCCTGAAAAAGTCACTTCAAATGTCACTTCCCGTGAGAAGCCTTGTCTGACCCCACCAAGCCCTCTTCTGTGCTCTCCGCATGAATCACACTGTGTTGAAGTTGTTTGTCTAGTGTGGCTATGTGCTTCCCCCAGCCCTGACTTCCTCCAGGCAGGGTGTCTGCCTTTTTCGTCTTTGTGCCTGCGCTAGGGCCACCAGTGTCCGGCACAGAGAATGTGCTGGATTGAATGGGCTGAAGGCCCAAGGGGAACACGCCCAACCTGTGTTCGGTCTGGTTGTTAGGGTCCAGCTCCACCACACTCTTTCTGATACCCTCGGGTCTGTGACCACGTGATTTGAAAGTAACAATGAACATAAATAGCATTTTGATATACTGGCAACAACTGTAGAGTGGTAATGAAAATATGTTATTTTTCTTTGTATGGCCAAAACTAAGTGGTTGTTCCCTGTGTTTATCATAGAGGAAATGCTCAATTTCAGTCAGAGGTTAGTGAAAATAAAGATGTAAATTTTTCCCATGTAAGTTCATGGAACTCCTGAGTTCTACTCACAGATCCTTGAGGGATCCATGTATCCTCAATTAAGAACCTCAGACTACACCCTTCATCTCTCAAGTTTACTTAGCCCTGTCACCTTGCAACCTCCAGTCAGCTCAGGTACAAGTTCCTGCCACCTTCTTAACCTTGGAGTGACCCAGAAGTCAGGTGCCCTCAACTCCTAGCCTCTACCTTTGCAGCATGCTCCAGTTGGAGACAGCACGCAGCCCTTCTTTCTGCTCCCCCAGTGGACGTCAATTGCACAAAAGCATCAGCAGCAGGGAATTACAGCAAATGGCCTATGAGCCCAGTAGACTGTCCCTTTTCCCCAGTGGCTGCCTGGATGCCAGGGTTCACTTCCTTTCTTCTTCTCCTTTCTCCCAAGCACTGCCTGGTCTCCCTGGCTTCCCCCTTCTTCCTTTTCTTCCTCTCTTTTCATTCCACAGACAAGTCAGCTCTGCCCCAGCCCTGCCCATCCCAGCAGCTCAGATTCTTGGCCTAACACACAGCTCTCCTTGGATAGGCAGTTCAACAATTTCAAGTTATTTATCAAAGTGTTTCTTCCAAACACATCCAGAACTCTCCTCAAGATTAACTTTGATGAATAAAATTTTCTTCATTTTACTACAACAGGGTTCTTTGAAGAATCTTGCTCTTTTGGGATTTTCCCCCGCTGATGTGCCCTCCTTGGGGCAATGACGCGATCCATATCCATCGCTATCTCCTCTCTTTCCTTAACCATTGGCCACCTGTCATCTGGGGTAATTGAATGTAGCCCAGGACTCTACATTAACACAAATACTTCATGACAAATCGGTTTATCCAACAAACTCAGGAATTGCAAGGGTTATCTTTAGAGACTCTATCAGTGTAAGTTACTGCACTGAGCAATATCGTTATCTCAATAGACACTTAACAAAATCATTTGATAAAGTTGAATATTGTTGATAAAACTCTTAGCAATCCAGGCACAGAAGGCCACTTTCCTAACCCTCAGCAGACGTATAATAGTGAAACATTAGGAAGAAGGGATATTTCCCATAACTGCTTCTCTTCAGCCTTATAATGTGGGTCCTTGACAGTGTAGTAAATAAGAAAAGGGGCCTGAGTCTAAAGCGAGAAAAAAAAGATTGTTGCTACTGCAGGTGATGTGATGAACTACCTGGAAAACCCAAGACACCAAAGGAAAAGCTAATGTGAGAATTTGCTAAGGTGGTTGGATACAAGATCAATATATACAAATCAATGGCTTTCACATCTATTAGGGTGGCTATTGAGAAAACAACAGAAAATAAGTGTTGGTGAAGATGTGGAAAAATTGGAACTCATGCATTGCTGGTGGGACTATAAAATGGTACAGCTGCTATGGAAAATAGTATGGTGATTCCTCAAAAAATTAAATATAGGGGGCTGGCCCCGTGGCCGAGCGGTTAAGTTCGCGCGCTCCACTGCAGGCGGCCCAGTGTTTCGTTGGTTCGAATCCTGGGTGCGGACATGACACTGCTCATCAAACCACGCTGAGGCAGCGTCCCACATGCCACAACTAGAAGGACGCACAACAAAGAATATACAACTATGTACCGGGGGGCTTTGGGGAGAAAAAGGAAAAAATAAAATCTTTAAAAAAAAAAAAATTAAATATAGAATTACCATATGATCTAGTAATTCCACTTCTTGATGTATATCCAAAGAAGTAAAAGCAGGGACTTGAACAGATTGTACACTGAGTGTTCACAGGAGCATTATTCACGATACTCAAAAGGTTGAAGCAACCCAAGAGCCCATTGACAGATGAGTGGATAAATGAAACATGGCATATACATATAGTGGAATATTATTCAGCCCCCGAAAGAGTGAAGCACTGACACATGCTACAACACAAATGAAACTTGAAGACATTATGCTAAGTGAAAGAAGCCCTTCACAAAAGGACAAAGATTGTAGGAGGTACCTAGAGTGGTCAAATTCATAAAGGCAAAAGTAGACGGTGGTTGCTAAGGGCTGGGGGAAGGGGGAACAGAGATTTATGGTTTCATGGGTATAGAGTTTCTGTTTAGGAAAATGAAGAAGTCCTGGAGATGCATGGCGATGAATGTACTTAATGTCACAGAACATTCACTTAAAAATGGTTAAAATAGTAACTTTCATGCTAGGTATATTTCATCACAATAAAACAAACCAACGATTTCCTTAATTACGAACTATAACAAATCAGAAAATGTAAGTGGGAAGGGAACCTACTCACAGAGCAGCAGAAGCTATAACATAGCCAGGAATGAAAGCACCAACTGTTGGCTGCGTGAGAGTCGCTGTAATGCTGCAGGCTCAGGAACGGGCTAGTAAATGAACAAAGCTGAACGGAGAGTCCGGAGTTCCCAGGTGCTTTACTTCTAAGAATTTATCCTATTAAAAAACACTGGACATGTGCACAAAGGTGTATGTACAAGGAGGCTCACAGAAATGCCATTGTCAAGAGCAAGAGCGTTGAGAACAACATGCATCTTCATCGATGGGGATGGTTAAACGAGGAAAGCTACCTCACATTTTGCCGCTGTTTTTAGAAAGCAGAGGTGGGCGTTGCGTTCTGCCATGGAATGAGCTTGGTGATATATTGAGAAGCAAGTTTTCACATACTTCCTGGAGCATAATCTCACTTGTTTATGAACAAAATAAAAGCTATGTATTTGTATATTTACCTAGAGAGGTAAACGCATAGAGAAACGTCTGGAAGTATACATATCAAACTGCTATGGTGATTAATCCTGGCGGACATTTCCTTTATGAATTTCCTATGAGAATGTATTTAGGTAGTACTTGTGATTTTTTTTCTTTAATAAAATAGGAGGAATTGGCCTTCTCAGTCCTGTGACAAGCTGGCCTTGTCTATGTCTCCAGCAGGCCCTCTCCGTGGGAGTCAGCAGTGGGGCATCGGCGGAGGAGGTGAGGACAATAGCTACACCCTCCCGGGTGGCCTTCCAGAGGAAGAGGTTTGCCAGGGGCCATTAGGGGAGGACCAGGACTCCACTCCCTGGAAAGCAGGTTGTGGGACCCTCCCCACTCCTTGTACAGTCAGGTAACTTACTTTGGTTGCCTAGTAACCTCTTAGCGCAGTCGTCCCTGACTTTGACCTTGGCTGTACACGGGAATCACCTGGGAGGATTGAAAAGCTCCTGATGCCTAATCTGCATCGGGCGATTCTCCTGTATTTGGTGTGGGGGGGGGGGGGGGGGGGGGTGGCCCTGGCCTTGGGCCATGCTGACTGGAGCTGCAAGGCCGTCTCTCCGCATTCGTCTCTCCGCATTCGGGGCTCTTCTGTTCTTCCATTCGAGCCCCCCAAGGTGGTATCCAATCTCGCACTTGCAATTCATGCAACCAAGATTTAAACCAAAACAGAGATTTTTGACCTTTGATCTGACTGGTTTCTGCTCGGCCCTCTACCCTGCCGAGTCTTTTCTATCCAGTGATTCTTTTCGTTTCTCCATTGCCGTGACTGGATGTTCTCTCTGTCTCCCAGACACAGAAGCCTCACCGGGCCAACCTCCCTCCTAGTTGGGTCCTTGAAGGGAGGAATGGTTTCTGCACGACTGCAAGTATCTTTCCCTCTGTTGATAAGAAAGCAAGGCCCAGGGACACTATTCTGCAGTAAGAAGAAACAAGCGCTGATACGTGCATCCACACCATGAACCTCAAAAACATCACGCCTGGTGAGAGAAACCAGATGCCAAACGCCACGGATTGGATGATTCCCTATATATGAAACATCCAGAAAAGGCAAATCGATAGGTGGAGAAAGCAGGTTGGAGGTTGGCTGGGTCTAGGGTGGAACGGGGAGTGACTGCGAATGGACACACGCGATCTTTTTGGGGTGGTGGGGATGTTCTAGAAGTGGATCATGGTGGTGGTTGCATAACTCTAAATGTAATAAAAATCACTGAATCACACTTAAAAAGCGTGAATTCTATGGTCTGTAAATCATACCTCCACAAAGTGCACTGGGCGGGCTAGAAATGAGCCCTCTTTCTAATGGATGTTCTTTGAGAATGTCAGACAAGCGCGTGTTGACAGCTGCTTGGGTGAAAGATGCAGTTTATGGTCTCAAATAACTCAGCTTTGGCTCCCATACTGCACACCCCAGTCAGCCAAACCAAAGCCTTGGGTCCATTGAACCCACCCACCTTCTTACACTGGGCCTGGGGGCCCTCTCTGCACCCAGTCATCTTGGCAGAGGCCCTGTCTTAAGCTTGGACAGAACTCCACCTGAAGGCTGCGGGCTCGGCATGTCCACCCTGTCTGCACAGCCACCCAGCTGGCCTCTCTCCTGTCTGGCGGGGTAAGAGGTATATCTTCAAAGCCTATGAAACTTGTTCTCAGAGGGAATCCAGGAACCTGAGGGCATGCCACTCACTGGCTCACGGCTGCTTGCGAGAAGAAAGGGTGTATGCTGAAAGGAAGCGGGTTTCTGTTTTGAAACAATTATGTGACTGGTTAGAAGAGGGAAACAGTAAAACCAGTTTTTGTGGAGTGACCAGAAGGGAGAGAGCTGCTCAGTTTCCGCTGATAACTGGCTCCCTCCTCTCCATCCTCCCTCCTAGCCTCTCACTTCTCCCCTGCATCCGCTCTTCTCTTCTCTCCTTCTTCCTCCCCTTCTCTCCTGGCTCCCCTCCTGTCTCTCCTACATCCTCCCTTTCCTTCCCCCCTCCCTCCTCCCACACCTAATGTATTGGGTACCATCTCCGGTGCAGGCACTGTGCTAGAACGTGGGCAGAGAGCAGTGAGCAAAACCAACTTGGATCTGTCTCACAGGTCACAGTTTCTTGGGGGAGAGAGAGACAAACCTAATAATCACACAAATCAAAACTGACTCACAACACATAAGGTGTTTGAAGGAGGGGCCCATCATGCAACAGGGGGTTCTGATTTACAGGGGTCCTAGAAGCGCACTTGGCCAACCAAGGTGACGTTGAGGAAGAGGATTGAAGGATGAGAGAAGCTTCAGGTGAGGAGCAGGAGAAGGCAGTGGAAGGCCCCAGGTGATGGAGTTGCATCTGCCAGGAGTGAAAGGTGATCACTGAGTTGGGGAGGGAGACAACCGTGTGGCGGAGGGGGGCGGGGGCGGGTCAGCCCCTCCCCTAACAATCTCCATGGCCTTTTTTCCCCTTCCCGTGGAAGCCAGCCACCAAAGAAACATACACTCTCAGGAAAAACAGCAGATGCTGTGCAAATACGGCTCGGAGACTCAGGCTCTCGCTGTCCTTCCCTCCTGCTGCACCCACCTGGTCAAAAATGATGAATCAGCTGCCCACGGGCCATGGGCGGGGGTTATGCTAAGACGGTGGGAAGGCAGTGCTGAGTTTTGTGAGACACTAAGGGGAGACACAACTTAATTGACATTATGACACGGATGGTGAGTGAGGGGCTAATGCTATAGGAGGTCCATTGAGCTGACCTGAGTTCAACTTGGGTCCAAGGCAGGACAGGCCCCCTTCCTCCCAGGGGCTGTCTTGGGTGGATTTGGGGTGGTGACTGGCTGGAGCTGGGCCACAAGGACCGTGGTGGAGCACCTGGCGCCAGCCCTGTTTTTGATGGGCTGAAGAAGAGGTTGGGGTGGGGCTTGGTAGGGGTGGGAAGGGCCCTCTGAGAAGCCCCTCCAGGGCCCTAGATTTGGAGACAAGCAGGTGTTCAGAGCAAACTTCCTCCTCCCCCAGCCCCCCTCCCCCTGCAGCCCCTTCTATTTATAGCGCTTCCTCTCCAGATCTGTGCACTTGAAAAGTGCCCTTGAAACACACACAAAAGAGAAAAAATTCTGAAAAATGTCAAACCACAGGTCCTTTCCCCACTCTTCTTTTAAGTTTCTAGGTTTGTACTATTCCTGGTTGACCCTAAAGCAAACAAGGTCAAATGGGTCGCCCCGGGTTTAATAGTTTCAGAAGGTGCTGGTTGTTGGGTCCTGGCTCCTTCTGCAGCCTACTGGGGCCAACTCAACGAGCAGGGGACATGAGATCCTTTCTCACCAATAACATGTGGGGCCGCGAAGGTACGGTCCCATCTAATCCATAAGTTTGAACAGATCAGCAGCAAAGATGGCGAGATGGGAGCTGGAAATCATGCTGAATCGGAAGCCAGGATGTCATGGTATAGTTCAAGCAGTGTTTGGAAGCATCACTCACTCTCGGTATATTTTCTACTCTGCAAGTTAAGAGTTGAACTAGAACCATGTTTTACAAACTTTTTTGACCCAGAGCACACACAACTGTAACAAAAGTTCCACAAAATAGTATTTGTGCTATGATGCATTTTCTTTTCTGTTTCGTTTCATTTCTATTCTATTTCATTTTTTAAAAATTCTGATCATGGCCCACTAAAATGATTTCAAAACCCACTATAAATAGTTAAAACGGGAAATTTTATGTTAGGTATATTTTATCATAATAAAAAAATTGTATTAAAGCCCACTTTGGATTTCAACCCAATGGTTGAAAAATACTAGACTATCCAATATCTAAATTCTCCTCCAATTATTATTTTTTAAATCTACTTGTGCGATCACAGAGGAAAAATTCCTCTTTGATAAAAACTTAAGTTAAAATTCTTCTCAGAGAATTAAATACTTTTTCTCCTTTGCTCTCTTTTTCTTTTTTTTCTTTTTACATTCTTTTTGAGGAAGATCAGCCCTGAGCTAACATCTGCTGCCAATCCTCCTCTTTTTGCTGAGGAAGACTGGCCCTGAGCTAACATCCATGCCCATCTTCCTCTGCTTTATACGTGGGACGCCTACCACAGCATGGCTTGTCAAGTGGTGCCATGTCTGTACCCGGGATTGGGACCGGTGAACCCGGGTGGCCGAAGCGGAACGTGTGCACTTAACCCTGCGCCACCGGGCTGGCCCCCATCTTTTTCTCTTTTAAATATCAGCTAAGGATGGTAGAGCCTAAAGCTGAACACATCCCACCCCGAGGCCCAGCAGTCCTGCCCTGGGCAAATCCCAGTGGAAATGAGCACACATGTTCACCAGAGACGTGTTCAGAAATGTTCCCAGCAGCGCTTTTATCATAGCCTAGACTGCATACAACTCAGATGTTCAGCAAGAGGGAAATGAATGAATAAGTTCTGGCACATCACAGAGGAATATGGACAGCAACGGGAGTGAACGAGCTACAACTATTAACGGCATAGTGAGTCACACCAAAACAGCGTCGAGCGAAAGAAGCCAGAGCTGAAAGCCCAGACTGTGTGTTTCCATTTATATAAAGTTCAAAATCAGGCAAAACTGCTCTAGGGCATAGTGCTAACCTGGGGAGGCAGTGACTGGAGGGGGCTTCTGGGTCCCTAGAACGTTCTGGGTGATAGTGCACGGGCGTGTTTACTTTATGAAAATTTGTCGAGTCTATGGTTTGTGCCCTTTTCTGTAGGCAGGTTATATCACGTAAGTATGCTATATTAAAAAGCTTGCTAAGAAAGACAACGAAGGGTTCAGGAGAGACCCCTTTTGGGTTCAACCTCTGCAAGAGGAAAGCCTCAGCAGGAAGAATGCATGGTTCATCCCGCCCCCACGTGGGCTCTTGGTTACGGAGGCAGGCCGAACAGGCCCCGGGAAGGACGGCATCCCCAGCCTGCTGGAAGAGTGTGGGTCTAACGCAGCCACTGCAGTGTCGCCTCGTTTAGTTGGTTCTGCGGTTTTTCAGCTATAGGCTCATCAGTGAAGTCAGACTGCACAGGAGGGTCCCAGCTCGGGGATGATCAGGATGGGGCTTGGGGGAGCCCAGGGATCTCCCCAGGAATTGTTTTTCTGACTAAATCTCTCCTGGGGGCATTTTCTTGTGAAATTTTTGTGAAGGATCTTCGTTGCCTGAACCACCCATTTGGCATTTCCCTTGCATTCTCGGTTAACGTGCAGGCATGTGGGCTTTGTCCCCACAGCCTGAAGCAAGGGTAGGTTTTCTCTTGGATCATCCACTGTGCCCCGCATCGTGCCATACGCATGAAAGGTGCTTAAATAACATCATTGACTGAAGGAGAGAAAGGAGAAAGAATTCAATTAAATTGCAACTTCCTCTTGAAGAAAGAGTCCAGTCTTGAAGAAGAGGGAAGAGAAAATCCACTTGGTTCTGGGTAACCAAGGGCCACTTGCATCCTTGGGGCGCTGTGTGCAGTGGGCGACACCCACACCTTGCTCTTGAAGAGTGTTTGCTGGGGAGGCCGTAGGCTGCTCTAGACGTCAGTGCCGCCCGTAGCTACCTGTGTGACTGCGGATGACTCACTTCACCTCTCTGGCCTTGCTTCCTCATCCTGCAGTGTGGGAGGATTGGACAGGAGGCGTTATCGGGTTCCTCTATCTGGTGACTCCATGAGACCAAGGGAAGACAGAAGGGATGGCTTCTCACGCCTGTGTCCAGCACCACCTGCCTCTCAGTGACCTGCGGGTATCTCCACTTCCCACACAAACTAAAAGCTCCTGTGCGGGTGGGTGTGTCTTGGACTGTGCTGCATCCCTGCCTCCGTGGCTGGGGCAGGGAACAAAGCAGATGCTCAATGAATCCTTGCAGGAAGAAGGCTTTGATGAGGTGGGAAGACGAGCCAATGAGAGCTGTGGTAGGCTGCTTCGGGACAGCAGTACCTGATCACTGCTCCCGTGTTCAGTGATCGTTTCCCAAGCACCTCTTATGGGTCAGGCCCTAGGGAGACTGAGATGCATGAGAGCTGTCACTTCCTGCAACAGCTCACAATCCAAGAGAGGTACTCACTTATAGTGTACTAATATACAGATGCGTAGGGTGGAGTGGGAGGTCAGAAGAAGAGCATCTACATTAGGTGGGGGGTGGAGGCAGTCAAGGTGGACTGCCTGGAGGAGATGGTGCCAGACCTGTCTTGAGGGGGGATGAGTTAAGCAGAGTTGACCAGGATGCGACGGAGAGGAAAATGCACTCCAGGCAGACAGAGTAGCAAAGACCAGGTCATGGAATTAGGACCGTGTCCTGGAGAAGAGTAGAGCCACTGTGCACTTTAGCAGACCCAGTCCTGCAATGGGATGAAGAGGGCAGAGTGAGTGGAGAGTCAAGGTTGAGAGCCCAGACTGGGAAACAGGCAGCTGCGGTGTCTCCCCGGAGAGAGACGGCGAGGCCTGGACTATAGAAACTGCCTGGGGCGTGTTGTGGAGACTTGGGGATGGATGGCATGTTGAGGGAAAGCGAGTGAGGCATGCAGGATGGCCTTGGCAGTGTGCTTTGTGGAGATGGGCCAATCCAGGAGGTGGAGTGGGTCTGAGGGTTGAACACGTGGGTCTGATCCCAGGGTACCCAGGCAGTGGCTGGCAGACAGCCACCACTTGAGTCCCGGGCTGGAGGGACAGACATGGTCAGCGGTGTGGTCATCTTTGGTTTCCCGGTGCTCCTCCCCAGCCCTGGGCAGGATTCCACCTCCCGGCCCTCTTGGAGGTAGGAGAGCCACGCGGCTTGTGTGGGCCCAGGAAGCACGGGTGAAAGTGACCCACAGATGCCGGGCACAGCTCTTTCTTTCTTCCCTGCCTCTGTGGCAGGAGATGTTTGGCAAATTCTTTCTCATCCTCATCCTTCATCTCTGGAAAACCTCCCCGACTGCTCAGAACCCGGAGCAGCCTCTCCCAAGTGTTCCCTTAGTGCCCTCAACTCACTCTCTCCACGGCATCTCTCTCTCCAGAGGTCTCGCCTGTCTGTTTGTCTGTCCACTTTCCCAAGAGGGAGGATTTCGTCTCCCTAGCTAGTTCTGGAAGTTCAGGAAATGTGGGCATTCGCTATGGACCAGTGAGTAAATATGTTATTTAAGTATCAATGATTAAATGGATTAAAAATGTCTGCACCCACCAATTCTTTTCCTCCTCATCACTTTAAAAAAAAGGAAAGAAAGGCGTTGGCTTTACAGAGCCCCAGACGTTGGCTGTACCCTGAACCAAACCACACCATGCTGCTCTGCGCACGCCTGGGGCTGAAGACGCCCCTGGAACACAGACGTACAAACCACAGAGATGAGATAGGGACGTCATCCTTGCTTTCCCTGGCCAGGCCCAGAATGCGTCAGAAATACTGCCCGGTGAGGCTGCTTCAAAGGTAACGTGCAGGGTGGCTGCCGAGCTCAGACATCACCAGCTGCAGCTGCAGGGGCTCCACCGGCCCCAGAACAGCAGCACCGAGTCTTCGAGTCCTTCAGATCTGGAAGACTTTGTTCCTCGGCCACCTCCCTACCTCCAGCCCCAGCTGCAAACTCCCTGTAATTGAACCCATCAGAAGCACCTGGACCTCTGATGCAATTGGCTGTGTGGCCCTAGACAAATCATCTAACTTCTCTGAGCCTCATTTTCCTCATCTATAAAATGGGGACAATCATGCCTCTTTGTGGGTGAAGTGAAGTATAAGTAAATGGAGGTAAGAGTGCCTGACACAGAGTAGGTCCTCAGTTAAGGCTGCCATTATTGTTACTGTTATTGCCGTTGGTTTGCTGGGCCCCGGTGAGCAGGCTCTATTCAGGGCCACCTTTTCTTGTGGCGTGGACCCCTCAGGTGAAGCCTAAGGATCCTCGTCAGAGTAAAGTTTTTAAATGCATAAAGTAACATACAAAACATTACAAAAAGCTCTCAAATAAAATACAGTGATCAAAGTGTTAAAAAACAGATTTTTGGTAGAATGCTACATATGATTTTTTATTAACTCATAACAGCTGTAATTTCAAAGTAGTGAAGAGCATAAATTATATTTCACGGTACCTGAATCACCTGTGACAGGCTAGGAAAAGATCCATGATTTCCATCAGGGACAAAGTCACAGGTCCACTTGGTACCTCCGGGACTGGCTGCGCTCCCCTCCCTGAAGCGCCACAGGGCAGTGAGGGCCTAGTGAGAGGAGAGATGGGATGTTTGCCCACCGGGTGCACAGGCTTCCGGCCCTCACGGACTAGACGAAGCTCCATGCCTTCCTGCTAGCGGCCCTTTTAGCTAAGAGCCCACTGCAGCATCTACCCTGTGGAACTCATCAGCTGGTTGAAACAAAACAGCCCAAGACAGTGTGAGATGCAGTGCACACACAGGCGACAAGCACGGGACAGCGGACAGAAAGGAGTGGCCAGTGGGGCTGCTGCTCACATGTATACCAGGTGATAAACGGGCAGGACAGTGATCGCCTCGTAAGGGGTCTGCCAGATTCCAGCCCAAACACATGTGAAGAGACCCACCCACATGTTTGAGTGAACCCGGCGAGGGCCCTCCATGCGTTTTCCAGTCATGTGTGCACTTGAAGGGGACCAGAATATGCCACTCAGACATGCCACTTTGGTATAAGCATTATTTTGATCTGAAAGCAATTAAGAAATAACAGAAGAAAAAAATCTCTCTGCTCTCCTCCATTCGGTTAGAAGCAGGACATAAACCTCCATTTGTGAAGGTGTTTCACTCTCCCTGCAGGGAGCGAACAACTCGCAGTTGTCTGGGAGGACTCTAGCCTCTAGCCCGGAGCCGACAGAGAGGAACCTGTGTGACAGACCCCACTCATCAGCCCTTGTCTTCCCTTAGTTTTCCCATATATTTACGTCCTCCCTTTTCCTCTGTCTTGTTGAGTCTCCGCCATTTATGGCTTGTTGTTAAAATGCTATATAAACTGCTCGGCCTATCCACTCCTTTGGGTCCTCACTTCTTTTCTATGAAGTCTGCTGCCACGTAAAATTATTACCATCACGTAAGCGTGCATGCCTTTTCTCCTGTTCATCTGTCCTCTGTCCGTTTAGGTGGCAGAGCCCCAGCCACTGAACCAGGAGGGTGGAGGGAAGTGTTTTCTTCCGCTGTGCACACACGCATTGATGGAGCTGTGCCTGGCTCCACGCTGGCTCTCAGGAAACGCTTGTTGAACAAATCATGAATAAACACAAGGTGGGGGCATTCTATAATTTTTGGCCCTTCTTAGGCCTTCCAGGTCTCTCCTTTTTTTTTTTTTTTAAAGATTTTATTTTTTCCTTTTTCTCCCCAAAGCCCCCCGGTACATAGTTGTATATTCTTCGTTGTGCGTCCTTCTAGTTGTGGCATGTGGGACGCTGCCTCAGCGTGGTTTGATGAGCACTGTCATGTCCGCACCCAGGATTCGAACCAACGAAACACTGGGCCGCCTGCAGTGGAGCGCGTGAACTTAACCACTCAGCCACGGGGCCAGCCCCAAGGTCTCTCCTTTTAATAGGAAAATCCTAAATGTCTCGAGGACGTAGAGGAAGGTTCTCCTGGGGTTTGCGATCCGTTAAGGTCGGGCGCCCCTGGAAACTGCATCAGCTATTCCTTCTGGGGGTGGTGGGAGGGAGTTTCTGGTGAGAGAGGGCTTCTTTATGAAATGTCTCTCCAATGGGCCAGGAGCTTTGGGGGACATCTTTTAGGACCCAGTCTACACAAGGGAAAAATCAGGTCCCCTGGCCGTCATCAGTGGGAGGCCAGTTAGGAGAGTGTGTTGATCCACAGTCTAGACTGGGGGACACCTAGGCACGTGGATGTCATGCCCGAGACACAGGGGTCTGGGAGGGAATGTTTCAGGCCAGGCTAGAGAGCAGCTGCCGACTGAAGGGGCCTTCCCTCGGCGCTCAAAGAGAATGACACACACGTTCTGATGACAACAACTTAGGAGTGAGGCACAGCTGTAATCAAAGGATGCAGGGTGTGATGCATCATTTATTAGCCAGCAGTGTAGTAGGGAAAACCATCCTCTGGGAAATGAGAGGACGAAAGGAGAAGTGACCAGTCTCGGCCTCCCCTACGCCGTGCCCTGTGAGGGAACACCGGGTTTAATTTGCCACCCAGCCTGTCCAGCCTCTGCTGGGCGCCGCCCTCGGGAATGCTGCGTCAAAGCGCCCTGCCTGGATCACAGGAAATCCTGGGAAACCCTGGCCAGGCCGCGGCTCCCCTCCACTTTCCTGCACGGCGGAGGCTGAGCTTGTCAGGGTCCCCTGATGGCACTTCTTGCTTTACCTGCTCATTACTCCCAGCTTAGAGGGGGAGAATGGTGGCTGCTTTTGAATTCCTGACACTGGTGGCTTGATAGTCACATCTATGGTCTAAATCTAAGCCTGTGGGGGGCACAGAAATGGAACAGAAAGGAAATTTGTTCCCAGAGCAACTTCCTATCCCTCCCTCCTTCTGGGGCACTGTGGGGGACAGGCCCGGCGGGGAAGCTGTGGCTGAGCATGCACGTCCTGTAGCAAGGAGATCACCGTACCTGATACCCTGGGCTTTTTGCTTTTTTCTTTCTTTTTTTTCAGCAGGGGTGGGTGACAGGAGGAAGAGTGTGGAGTCTATGCGGTGAACTCATTCAATTCCTGCAGAGGGGTGAGCGCACAGGGCACCTTCAATGCTCTGGGGCCACCTAGGAAGGCAGCTGACCACTGGCCAAGGCTCTGCTGGGCTCCCCGTGCATTGTCCTTGGGGAGCAAGGTAAGTCGACCAGAGGTGAGCCTCCTCAGGGCAGGAGAAAGGTGCTGGGGCTCCGAGAGGAAGGCTCAGATTCTAGCTGCTCGTCACCTACCCTCTTTCTGCTTCTATTGTCAGTGGGCAGAGCATCCCTACCCGACCCCAGCTCATCAGCCAGGGCCTCTGCCATCTTTGTCCAGGCAGAAGGACAGGGCAGGCTGGAAGGATGGAAGGCTAGCGTCAGCCTCATGTCACTGAGCAAAACCTGCTGATGGGACCAAGCTGCCTTCACTGGTCAGACCCTGGGCCATAACTTTTAGAACGCTCTGGAAGCCCTTTTGATAATTCTTCCCTGCAGGGTTGCACTAAGGGATAATTCCTTAATAGGAGCACACCTTGCCCTCCACAGTCACAGCTCTGCGAGTCTCAAAAGGCAAATACACGTGTGAGGCGCGATGCAGTGCTAACTTTGTATTACAGCATAAAAACCACTACTGGGTCATTCCCTAAGAGCAGACGGGATGGGGTGGGGGACTAGGATGCTTGTGCTTGTTGGGGAGAACCTGTGGGCTGGGGATGAGGGGTGCAGAGGGGGGCTGAGGAGCACCTTCGGGCAGGTATGGTCCGGGGCCCACAGAGCACAAACCCCACCGACCGGTTCCAGCGCTGGGCAGTTGTGCCCACTTGTGGGGGAAGGCATTCACGCTGAGGTTCACACTCACATCTATAAGCCAGGGGATGGGATCAACCAGCAGCAGGGGGCACAGGCTGCTCAGGTTAGGGCTCGAGAGCATGTCCCTCTCTGGATGGCTCCTATTTTCATCTGACCTCCTGAGACTCACAGCTGTGACAGCACCTGCTCGTCCCTCCTCGGGGCGTGGAAGTGACTTGTCTTTGGGTGTCCCTGGGAAGGGGGACCATGGGGCTTCCAGCAGGACCCAATGTCCAGAGCACTCATTTTGAGCCAAGATACCAAAAAAGGAAAAAGACCATGAGAGGCCTGTGGGCCGCGATCACTGAAGCTGCAGAGGTACAACCGAGGGGTGTGAGTCACCGTGGGAAGCGCACCTGAGAGCTGTCCTCAGATGCTCCGCAAGCACCGAGGGGGGAGGGCACGTGAATTCTGCAGAGGCTGGGGTTTCGAAGAGGAGGTGGCAGTCAGCGGGGCCCGAGGGGTTGTACTGTGCCAGGCAGCAAAGGGGGGGACCCAGGCACCCTCGGCTGAGGAAGCAAGAGGGCTGCAAAGTGAGCCCCGAGACCCCAGTGTTGCTGTGATGGGGAGAGGCCCCGGAAAACGAGGAACGGGGGCAACTGCCAAGGGTTGAGGTCTCCTTAGGAGCCAGTCCCATCTCTTTGCCCTGTGAATCCTCAACAAACAGGGAAAGAGACACACGATTTTCAAACAGGCGTCAAGCAGCCACTCTGTGACTGGAGAAGTTGATTCTAGAAGGTGAGTTGACCTGTGGCTGAGATCCTCCTGAGCTAAACTGGCCTCTTGAGACGGCTCTTCTTGGTCTGCTCAGGCTCCTACACACATCGGGGTGCACAGAAGCCCCCTCCCCACAGCCTCCACCTCGCGGCCATCAAGCTCA
This sequence comes from Equus quagga, assembly GCF_021613505.1. Classification (NCBI taxonomy): domain Eukaryota; kingdom Metazoa; phylum Chordata; class Mammalia; order Perissodactyla; family Equidae; genus Equus; species Equus quagga. The sequence continues at coordinate 13,988,447 of NC_060272.1, forward strand.
TTGCGGCCTGAGGGCTGAATTGTTCAGGGAAGGAGCGATGAGGAAGAAGAGCCTTCCCAATCCATTCAGAGCTGGCAAGACTCCTGGGAGAGCATTGGAGCCTTTCTTCCCTGGAAGGGCTTATTCCAAAGGGCAGCAATTTCAATGGGGATACGATTCCCAGGGCCACGGCATTGGCCTGTCCATCCCTGGGGTGCCCAGATCACACCTCCACAGGGGTGTGAGTGTGTGTGAGAGAGTAAGAGTGAGATGTGAGAGTCAGTGTGTGAGTGCCCTGTGTGTGAGCATGAGAGAGGGAGTGCGGATGCCTGTGTGAGCGTGTGTGAGTGTGTGAGGGGAGGAGCAGCTGCTTCCTCAGGCCAACTCCCCCAGGGCAGGCAGGAGGCCGTGCTGGGGCACTTTCTCCAGCTCTGAGCAGATCTGAATCTCTCTTCTCAGAGAATCAGAGCCAAGGGCTTCTAGAAGGACTGTGGTCAGAGCCCTGGGTGGGGAGGCGTGAAGGGAGGTGTTCCTTTCCCTGGAGGGTCCATCCTTAACTCCTGAGCTGGGCAAAGTGCTCCAAAGACCCTGCCTTCCTGCTCCTCCCATTTGTCCTCCTCGACGTGCCCTTCCCTGGAATCAGCTCAGGGACTAAGGGTCTGAACAGGTGAGACGCACCTTTCCATTTCTATCCTCAAACCCTGGCCAAGGCCGCTCCTTCAGTGCAATTCCAAGGCAATTCCACATGCCTCTTTATGTATTTAAGGGCTTGGAGTACTAAGAAAAAAACCCTCTTGTGTGAGTCTAATTTGTAAATAGAAAGAACAATATAAAACAAAATAGCAGAAGGAGAATTGCGTGGGTTTCAACAAGTTTATTATTGTACTGAAATTTTACCCCATCAAACTGAGTGGAAAGACAAGTATAAAGAGTGCTGGTAATGGCATCTCTATTTGGCAGTTTTTCACCTGCCTACCTTACCTTTTCGACCAGAGCATAACTTTCAGACGGTAAAGACTCGATTCTTTTCTGTCTTCTGAATATAACGAGTAGCTAGCATAGCACTTGGGAATTTCTTGATAAAATTTAAAATATGTTTTTAATTCTTTTTTTAGGGAGTCTATCTAATCATCTGTCTGTCATCTATCTTCTATCATCTCTATCCATCCATCCATCCTCCTGAAGTTGAAAGGGCTTTTCAGTGCTCCCATCTCTACTGTTCACTGACTTTCCATTTGAATAGAGGCCCTTCTCCATCTGCAGAGACTAGACAGAGCTTTCTCTGTCTAGGTTGAAACGAGGAACATTCTACAGCAGTCTCTCACCAGCCAGCCCCAAATTGGTAAAGGAGGGGACAGCTGTGTCCTGACTCAAGTGAGGTTTAGGGGCTCACAGAGCTGGTGCCCTCAAGTCAACATCTGGCTGCAGAAGTTCAGCATTCTCGACCTGGATCTCTGGTCCTGGTTCTATGAGCTACTGTGACCCTTGAGCAAACCACACACCCTCTGTACACCTTAGTGTTTACATGTGCACCATGTGGACAATCGCACAGCCCCCACCGCTGTTTGGAGAGCATTGGGCAGACCCACTCCAGCATTTCTCCTTGTCACAGTGAGGAAATTAAAAGTTAAAGGATGATCAGAATGCAGACGATAGAAATGGAGGGATGTAAAATGAAGGCAAGGCTAATACAGCAGACTGGGAAAAATGGGTTGGTAATAGGAACAGGAACACATACACATTTTTGACAGACAACTGAATAGAAAAGAGGACAAAACATTTATACAGGGACTTCATAAAGAAGATATCTAAAGGGCCAATAAACATGTGAGAAGGTGCTTAATGTTGGTGGTCATCAGGGAAATGCCAATTAAAATCACAACAAGATACCCCTGCAACCACCAACATGGCTCACCTGAAAAAGACTGATAACACCAAATGTTGGTGAGGATGAGGAGCCACGGGAACTCTCATCCACTGTCGGGAGTATTAAGAGCAGCTACTTTAGCAAGCTGTTTGCCAGGACCTGCTAAAGCCAAACACGTGTAGAACCTGTGACTCACCAGTTCCACTGCTAGCTGCACACTCAGCAAAATGTGTGTTTGTTTCACCAAAGACATATGAAAGAGCATGCAGAGCAGAACTTTATAGACTATCCTCAAACCGGAAACAAACGTTCATCAACAGCAGGGTGGATAAATAGATGGTGGCGCATTTGTACAATGGAATACCGTACGGCAATGAGAATGAGCAAACTATGCTACACCTGACAGTGTGGGCGAGTCTCCCAATGTTGAGCCAGAGAAGCTATATGTGCAAAATTACACGTAGACATAGTGCACGATTTCATTGGTTTGCAGTGCAGAAGCAGCCAAAGCTGAGTTGTGATTTTATAAGTTAGGAGAGTGGTTACCCTTAGTGGAGGCAGAGGTTGCAGTGGGCAAAGGAGAGCTTCTAAGGGGCCGGTGAGGTGTGTTTCCTAATCTGGGTGCTTATCACACAGATGTTCATGTTGTAAAAATCGTCAAGCTGTATTTTGATGATTTGTGCACATTTTTGCACGAATGTGTTGTGATTTTGAAATAGCTGTGAGTTCTTCGATGTTCCTCCTATGGAGAGGTGGGATTTATGTCCCCTTCTTTTCATTCTGGGTGGGCTCATGACTCGCTTGTAACCCACAGGAGGCTCTGGAAGTGAGGCTGCCACACTTCCAAGGCCGGGTCAGGAAAGGTGAGGCAGTGCTTTGAAGTGCATGTACTAACAGAAAATCTGAGGTTCAGCAAAGCCAAGATCAGGAGATGACTGCCGTTGAAAATGAGAGTGTCTTCCTCACAGAGCCCAAGAGGGGGTACACCACACCACAGAGGGCCACAGGGGGAAGCACTGGGGTGGGTCAGGAGACAGAGGGAGAGGGGCAGAAATGTGGGCAAGAGCCTTTATTGTGGTTTCTGTGGGAAGAAACAGCCGAGGCAGGGGAGTCAGGCTTCGGATTGGCTAGTTTGAATCATCTCAGTGGGCTCTGGGGCATACGGGCTGCCCCTAGTTGTCTGGTATCTGGCTCTGGGCTGATTAGGGCAGGTGGACAGTGGCCCAGAGTGTGAGGCCCTGATAAAGGAGTGGTTGGACTGTGGCTCTGGAATGGTTGGTTTGCATTTGAAAGTACACTCAAAGGAACTGGCTAACCCAGGGAGGGGCAGTGCCTCCAGGGTCAGCAAGGCCCCAAGATGTCAAAGCATCAGAATGCAGAAAATGAAAGGCGTGGTTAATACACGGAGCTTCTCTCCAGTTTCTGGGATACTTCCTTTTGGTGCCTGAAGCAGCTGTGTAAGAAATCTAATCACCTACAGGCCTCCATGCTGTGAGGAGCCCCAAGTCTCATGAGGAGCCCCTGCTGAGGCTCCAGCCAAAAGCCAGCCTCAACCACCACACATGTGAGTGGTCACCTCCAGATGGTTCTAGTCCCTGTCACTGAGTAACCCCCCAGCTGCTGACTCTTCCAGCTGAGGCTCCCAACAGTGGGAAGCAGAGAAAAGCCATTCCCACTGTGTCCTGTTCAAAACCTGACCACGAGCATAAGAAGGTATGTTTTAAGTTGCTAAGTTTTGGGGGTCAATTTGTTACACAGCAGTAGTAACTGGAACAGTATGTTACGCTTCAATGTCGTGTTTACTTAAAAAGGTATGTTTTTCACGTGCATGTTGCCTCAGTAAAGTATGAATTATTGCTATAAAGAGGCATAACCCCACAGAGTCATATTACATTTTAAATTTTTTATCTCCCCAAGGACCTCTATGACATGGCTTCCAGCATGGCTGACCCAAACAGCATCCCCTACAATGCCAACTTCTGCCTTCCTCACCACCCACCCCGGGCGGCCAGTGTGACACTCTCTCTGTTCTACACAGCCCTCTTGGTCTTCAGCACCCTGGGAAACATCCTTGCCCTCTACCTTGCCTGTCAAAAGGACAAGATCAATTCAACAGGTGTCTACTTGGTCCACCTGGCAGTGTCCGACCTCCTGTTCGCCCTGGCCCTGCCTGGAAAGATCACCTATTATGCGCTGGACTTCAGCTGGCCTTTTGGTGAGGCGCTTTGCAGGCTGACAGCGTTCATATTCTATGTGAACACTTACGGGGGCATCTACCTCATGACGTGCGTGAGCGTGGACCGTTACCTGGCTGTGGTCCGCACCCAGCAGTGCCCCCGGCTCCGCAGTGCCGGCCGAGCAAGGCTGGTCTGTGTGGCTGTGTGGGCCCTGGCATTTTTGCAGACGGCACCCCTGCTTTTGGTCTCCATGACCAAGCCTGTGGCGGGCAAGCTGAGCTGCATGGAGTACGTCAGCATTGAGGGGGTCCCCTGGCTGCCCTTCATGGTCCTAGTGGCCTGTGCTATAAGCTTCTGTGGGCCAGTGGGGATCATACTATTTTGCTACATGAAGATCACCTTGAAGCTGTGCAGGACAGCCCGGGACAACCCTCTGACAAGCCAGAAAGGGCATCCTCGGAGGGCCTGCCTGCTCACTCTGGTGGTGCTGGTCACTGTGGTTGTGTGCTTCAGCCCCTACCATCTCAACGTCATCCAGTTCATGGTGAGAGAGGTGCTCCGCCCATCCTCCTGCCTCGAGCAGAGGGCTTTCAAACTGTCCCTTCAGCTCACCGTGTCTCTCATGAACATGAACTGTGGCATTGACCCTATCATTTACTTCTTTGCATCTGCACGTTACAGGAAATGGCTCCTGGGCATTTTAAAATTCAGAGCATCAGCATCCTCCTCCTCCTCCTCCCTGGGAAAAGCTTCCTCAGAAACACAAAGTGTCAACCAGACCGGTGGCTCTGTGCCCTTCCAGGACAATCAGGTCTAATGGGCCACTGGCTTTAAGATTGATCTAGGGAGCACTCCAGGGTTGGGGGCCTGAAGCTTATACAATTTCGGGGTGAGCTCTTTAAGAAAAAGAAGACAAAGGGGCTTTCCCAGTGGTGTGGTGGTGAAGTTCACACACTCCGCTTTGGAGGCCCAGGGTTTGCAGGTTCGGATCCTGGGCACAGACCTACACACTGCTCATCAAGCCACGCTGAGGTGGCGTCCCACATGCCACAACTAGAAGGACCCACAATTAAAAATAATACACAACTATGTACCGGGGGCTTTGGGGAGAAAAAGGAAAAATAAAATCTTAAAAAAAAAAATTAGATGTAGAGTCCTGGATGGTAAGCTAGAGACTTAAAGCTTGAATTCCATGAGCTTCACGATGACTCCACTTCTAATGTATCCTAATAATGCTGGAGCTCCTCGGCCTCTGAACGGGTCCGTGTGCCGTTTCTTCTGGGAAAGCAGTATTTTCACAATAAATGCAGACAAGACCAAAAGAATCCTTGGCTGAGTACTATATCAACAATTCAGTCTATGTTTCAAATCTGGAGAGGCGAAATGTTATAAAGAGCAAAAATACCCCTCCCCCCAAAACAAAGTTTCTAAAAACTTAGAGTTAACATTTACAAAAATGCCAGGTTTTCCTGAAAAGGTCAGAAAACACAGGAGGATGAGCACCAAGTTATTGACCTGGAGGGCTCTGGGGTCGTGGAGAGGGAGTGACAGGTGAGGGACTTGGTGCTTACTTTTGTGTGAAAGTTTGAGTCTGGTGCGATGGGAAGGCATTCTTGTATTCCTTGTGTAACTGGGAGCAACGTTGGAGAAAGGAAAAAAGTCAGAAAAGCAGGTGCAATTTTTTCATTTGTTTTGTGAGTGTCAGAAAGTGCTTATCCATGTAAGTGTTGTTTAATTAGGTCAAAACAAACCTTCCATTGCACCTTCTCGAGGTGAAAGCAATATAGACAGCATTTCAACTTGGGCAATTTTCCATTTTGTAAAATAAAATGTATGTCTCTCTGCCAAAGTGCGAGAGCACCAGGGCCCTCCCTGGTCACCCTCTGTTCCTCGCTCTGTCCCCATAACCTTCAAGTTGGATGGGGTCCTCTGTGAAGTCGTCTCCAGTCACTATCCCATAATGATCTCCTTCTGCTCCAGATGATCTCCTCTTGTATCTTGCAATTTCTGACTATGTTTGGGCACTTGATTCTCTTCTGAGCAGAGCTTCCCACTGTGCTCTCTTGAGTGGAGATTGTCTCATGTGGCACCCAGGCTGTGAGTTCCTGAGGCTTGTCTGTGGCCGGGCCCCTCCTCTCTGCCCCTGGCATCACAGCTTGCAGTCCACCGGTAATGAGAGTTAGTGCTCAGTCCCTTCCCACTGGTTCGGGCAATGTGGATAATTTCTCTCATGCAGTCTGGTATGTTGCACCCCATGAAAAGCCCTCGGGAACTCATGTCAGGGCTCTGGGCATGCTCTTCCTCCATTCTGCCCCCATCTCTGGCTCCACTGGGCTCCGGGCAAGGAGGACACTGAGCTTCAGACTGACTTACAGACACGTGGCCATGGGCCCTGGTGGCCAGACTGCTCCAGCACTGAATGTTGGTCCTGGGGCTGTGATGGCCAGTGCCCACTGTGGATGTGCTTCTTTCCTGCAGGGGGAGGGGTCAAAGGCTTAGAGAATTGGGAACTGTGTTCTTGAGGTCCTATGGCTTCAAGAGGCAGAACTCAGCTAAAGATCCACCCCTGCACCCTTTTGGCCTCTCTCAGTAAACCTCGCAGTGCCCACAGTTTGTGTCCATACCTGGCTGGGGTTGAAGTCAAAGCTCGTACTCCCACCCTGTGTGCACTAACCAGCAGTTATCAAAGGACCTGGAGGCGGCAAGAGGGGGCCTGGACAGCCAGCAGAGTGATGAGGAGCGACGACCAGAGCTGCCTTCATAACCAGGAGGCCCCCTCCTTGGAGAGGGCCAGGCAAGCAAGGCTGCGAGGCCTGCCTCCAGGTGTTACAAGCCCTTCTCGGCCATCCCCTCAAGCGTTTCTCATAACCAGTCACTCTGCAAGCCAGGCCTCTCGGCTCCAAAGCTGCTGGGGCAGGTTTGTTGTGAGCATGCAGAGGCAAGAAAGAGGATGTCACATCCAGAGGAAATTTGGGAACAAAACAGGATCAGGAAAGAGGATAGAGATCACGAGATCCCACAGGACAGCAGCAAGTGGCAGCAGTGCGTTGGGGGAGAGCTGAGCTGAGATTTGCCTTTGGCCGATGGATGGGGATGGCTTTGTTTTCAGACAAGGCGATGATGGGGGTGATTTACAAAGACGGGAAGCTGAGTCCTGGAGGCTGCACTAGCCACGGATGCTCCAAGGCTGAGCTCTGAGTGTGGAATCCTGAGCTCAGGGAGTTAGGAGGGACAAGTGTCCTGTAGAGGATTCACACCTACACTCGAGCCTCATTTTCCTTGTCTGTAAAAATAGGGGCATTTTTACAGACAAATAGGGGTTATTGTAGGGGTAGGGGTGGGAGTGAGGGTGGGTTCCATGAATCAACACATGTGTAAATCATTTAAAACTAAAGAAGACAGTTAAAATGAAAACTGACTGTGGCCACTGAAGTTTTCTAAGTGGGCTGGCACAACCTCTATCAGTAGGATATACATCTAATTATTGCTGGGATGAGAAGGTCCCAATGCCCAGCCACACTCTAGCCCTAGGGCAGTGGTTCTCAAAGTGTGGTCCCCGGACCAGCAGCACCAGCACCACCTGGAGACCCCTTAGAAATGCACATTCTTGGGCCCTGTCCCAGACCTGCAAACCAGGCGCTCTGGGGGAGGGGCTCAGCACTCTGTTTTAACAAACCCTCTGGGTAATCCTGTTGCGTGCTCAAGTTTGAGAACCAGTGGACCTCCCTGGAGCCTCTTGCCAGCATCTCTCTTGCCCATGGTATTGGCTTCCTGGGGCTGCTGTAGCAAAGTACCATAAACTGGGTGGCTTAAACAACAGAAATGTCTTCTCTCACAGTTCTGGAGGCTGAGAGTCCAAGATCAAGGTGTCAGCAGGGCTGGCTGCTTCTGAGGCTGTGAGGGAGAATCTGTTCCAGGTCTCCCCAGTGTCTGGTGGTTTGCTGGCAATCTTTGGCATTCCGTGCCTTGTAGAGCAGCACCCCCATCTCTGCCTCCATCTTCACATGGCGTTCTCCCCATGTGTCTCCGTCTTCACATGGCATTTTCTTCTTTTTTTAAGGACACCGGTCATCCTGGATTAGGCCCATCCTAATGGCTTCATCTTAACTGAAAACACCTGCAAAGACCCTATTTCCAATTAAGGTCATATTCATAGGTACCGAGGGTTAGGACTTTACCCCATCTTTTTGGGGGATAAAACTCAACCCATAACACCCATCCATTTCTGAACACCCCTCTTTCCAGACACTCTTCTCTGAGTCTCATCCCATTCCGGACCCCTCCCAGCTCCAAGCCCCCTCACTGCCTCAAAGCACCCCGCAAAGGTGATGTTCGGAGGACAAAGTAAGAGGGATCCGTTTCAAACACTAGCTGGTTAAAAAAAAAGTTTAACTGTCATGGTTTGCTTTTCAGGTCCTATCAAAATGACCCCATGTCAAAATGGAAGCATCAGAGTGACCCCCTTGAAGGGTCTCCCCACCCTCCATGTGGGAACTCAGTCCAGAGGAAGGTATAAGGCCAGGGAAGCCTTGTAGGTTAGGGCTTTGTAATGAGGACCCCAAGTCTCATGCCCTGGGGGTGGACAGATGGTGCCCAACCAACAGAGGTGTCAGGGGATTCTACCATTGGGTGGAGAGGCTCGGGATGACTTCCAAGAATTTTAATCACTCGACATTTTAAGGAGGAAGAACAGAGAGTTTCATAAATCAAGTTCGTAGATACCCAAATGTTCCTATGTGCTCTTGGCTTTCTCCAGAAGCACATTTCCACTGAGAATCACCTCTTCCTTGGCATTGCCACACACCACAAGCTAACCACTTTCCAGCTTTCACTACAGTTTTCTTTCTTACTTCGCCAAGTGATGGTGTACAGGACAGGCAAGAGACCAAGAAGTTCCTCTGGCATGTGAGGGTCGTGGGCAGTCAGGCTTGGGGACACCAACCCTATGGTGCGTGGGTCACATCATACCTCAGGCCACACAAATCCCTCATGACATGGATGCCCTGGTTCCCCTGTAATTGTTGAAATCTTGAAAGTCATTTTTTAATGCCAAAGGCCTACACCACCTTCCAGTGCTCATACTCTTTGATTCCAAGAAGCCCCAACACATGCTCTCTTGCCCTAGTAGCTCAGCGATGGGACAAGTAGTGGGAGGTAGCCCGTCCCAGGGAAGTGAGGAGCCTCTGTGTGTTTGTTTGTTTGCTAATGCCTGATACTTTTCCCTTTGGTAGGATGCACATACTGGGTAAAGTGCTAAATACTGACTGAGGTAGGACATTGCCAAGAACTCAGTCCCAGTAAACACTGCTTAGCTCGGTCCCCAAGTGTAAAGGGCTGCTCCCCTCGCAAGAGAGGGCAGCTTAGTGGGACGGAAGAGGGCAGGCTGGGGATACCCTGCCTCTCCTGTAATTTACAATTTTGTCTCTGGGCCAGTGCTCCTCTTCAACATTCACTTCTTCATTAGTTCATACATTTATCAAGTATGATCCTAGGCTCTGAGGATACAGTGGGAGAATGGAGACATGGCCCCTGAACCTCATGGATCATGCAGACCAGCAGCTGACACATACAGCTGGAACCAGGCAATGACAATACAATGTGTTAAGTATGAAGTGGACATCATGAACTATGGGAGAAGAGCTTAGGGCGACTGTCTGGGAGGGCTCCCATATTTTGGGCTGGATGACCGGATTGATGGTGGTGTCATTCCTAAGACAGGGGATACGGGATAAGATACAGTTTGGGGGTGGGAGAAGGTGGGCTTGTGTGCACCTGGGACAGGCATGTGGAGGTGTCCAATATAAAGCAGGACATATGAAGCAGAAGAGATGTTTAGGGTGAGGGTGTAGATTTGGGAGGTATGAGGTGGACAATATTTCCAGGGAAAGTTAAGGGAATCTGTTTTAAAATGTAGGTTTTATTTTTAGTCAGGTATGGCGAGGTTAACATCAGGAGATGCCTACCATTGAAAAGTTAGTTTGTTACTTACACGGCCCAAGAGAAAGGGCCATGTCACACCCTGCAGGGCCACATGGCGAAGCACCAGCACTGTTCAGGAGGCAGAAGAAGTGAGGGGGAAACGTGGGCAGGATCCTTTACTGTGGTTCCCATGGGAAAGGCACGGCAGGTAAGCAGGCAGAGGATTAGCTAGTTTGAATCATCTCGGCATGCTCTGGGTCTGTCTCTTGTGGTGGGGCACCTGGCCCTGGGGTGAGTAGGGCAGGTGGTCGGTGGCCTGGAATGTAAGAGTCTGATAAAGGAGGTGGTTGAAGGTAAAGTTTCTGGGATGATTGGTTTGCATTTGAAAAGTACACTCACGGGCAAGTCTTTTACTATCTTCAGGAACTGGCTAACCATGCGAGGGGCGGTCCCTGCAGGGTCAGAATGTATCCAGATGTCAAATCAGAATATAGAAAATAAAAAGGCATGATTAATACAGAGGCCTAGGAAAGGACCACGAGGACATCCACATTCAGGGGAGGGAAGCAGCTGAGAAACCCATAGGAGGGACTGAAAAGAGGCAGGAAAACCAGGACGATTGCTGTTACAAAAGCCAAGGGAGATGCAGGAATGAGGAGGGAGTGACCACAAGTCTAAAGAGGGGCCTTGTGTTTGGCAAAAAACTGGCCAATGGGGACAGAAGCCAGATGTCAGTGGGCTGAGGAGAGAGAGGGGGCTGAGGGGACAGGGACAGCAAGTGTCTAAACTTGTTTCAAGAAATTTGTCTCTAAGGGGGAATCAGAGGGGGGTTGGGAAGGTGGGGAGTGGGGGATGGGATCTTTTTTTTTAAAACCAGAGAGAAATTACTATGATTTAAATCCAGGAGGGAAGGAGTCAGAGAAGAGAGTGAAGTTGAAGATACAGAAGAAGGGAGAAGACCATGGGGAGAAGTCTCTAGTGAGGCGCACCGTTTTGAAACAAAACTTTTTTTACGAGGAAAGAAGGATGACAGATGGGTGCAGAGACACATGTACAAATGGACAGGGGCCAGGGGAGGTTCCTCCATCCTCTACCCTGACTCTTTTCCAGTTTGGTGGGAATATTTCCTGACTAAGGTCACCCAGTGCAGTCACAAATTTTAAGTATTTCAAAATCAGACCATAGCTTATTAATATTGTTAATACATTAAGAATATGCCATGAATATGGTGTTGAACAGTTTAGGAAGCAGATCAATGCTCCCCATATCACCAAACCCCAATGGCAGCCCTCTGAGGTGGGCAGAGCTGGGCAGGAAGTCTTTTCACTGCACAGGAAGGCCACTGATGTCCCTAGTCACACAGCTGATGGGGCCTGAGGGGTTGTGTCTGGAGAACCAGCATTGTCTCACACACCCTGTGCCTCTGTTTATAACTCGGCTAGAAAGCGATGGCTGCCTTAGTTACCTGCCTCCTTTTTGCCCCAGTGATCATCATCATCACGGAGTGGAGTCTGGAGGGTCATTTTCTCAGTGGTAGTGTCCTTACGTCTACCCCAAGGCCTTTGTTATGGGCTGAATTGTGTCTCTCAAATTCACATGCTTAAGTCCTAACCCCCAGTGTCTCAGAATGTGACTGTATTTGGAGATAGGGTCTTTAAAGAGGTAATTAAGCTACAGTGAGGTCATTAAGGTGGGTCTTAATCCAATCGGACTGGTGTCCTTACAAGAAGAGGAGATTAGGACACAGACACACACAGAGGGAAGACCACATGAAGACCCAGTGAGGAGACTGCCATCTACAAACCAGGGAGAGAGGCCTCAGAAGAAACCAACCTTGCCAACGCCTTGATCTCAGACTTCCAGCCTCCAGAACTGAGGAAATAAACTTCTGCTGTTTAAGCCCCCCAGTCTGAGGACTTTGTTATGGCAGCCCTAGCAAACGAATATAGTATTCTTAATCTCTCTACCCAATTTAAGTAAAATAAATGGATCCTGCTCCCTTCTTTCAAACTTCACACCTCCTACCACCTGCTAACAGAAGCCAAAAAATGGCAAAAGTTATCACTTCTACTTATTTTCATAGGCACTTCCAAGAGCTAAACATGTGTTACCTCTGAAGTGAGTGTGGCATTTATGCTGGGGAGTGAGCCTGCGGTTATCTTCTAGAAGGTCAGGTGACACCTGACTGTAAGGCTAATGGGTGGCCAGGACTATAGGAGGAACTGTAGTGCCCTAGAGTGTTTTGTGGCCACGGTACCATGGACACGGTACTGTTTTGCTATGCTCTTTCTCCCTAGGTCAAGTTGATGACCCACATTTATTGAGCAGCTTTCACGTAGAGCCCCGCCCATCCTATGGCCTAAAGACTGTTTTCCCAGCTTGCTCGATTACACTACTCTGTTAAGTAGTTCTGCAGAAGTCTGTTAATCTTATCTCTGGTTTTATCCATGTGCTCATCTTTTATATTCACAGAGAGTTCTGGTAAACGTGTGGGGATGTGACTGAGAAGACCAACGGTAACCACCATTCTTTCCATAGCCTCTCTGATGTCGCCCACTTGGGCAGAGCTCACGAACCAGCCAAGTCGGGTGCAGGTGGTGAGAGGTCAGGGGACCTGGAAGCCCCTTCCTTAGGAAGCACGGGCTAGAGAGCTCCACCTCTTTCCTCCAATATTTACAAAGTAAGTCCACCGAGGGCATGCAGGTGCTGTGGAAGGGGATTCCTTCCAGATGGGGACCTCACAAGACACAGGTTGCAGGCCTGCTGGGCCCCAGGGGCCTTGGTGAGTCACTGGCAGTTCTGGAACCTGGCTTCGTGTGCCAAAGGAGGATATTAGTCAAGATGATCGCTGACATCCCTTCCAGCTCTGAGAATGATGTGATTTCTGCCTGCAAGACCAGTAAGACCAGTAAGTGTAGCCTGGTTTCCCGTGAGTTCATGGGTTTTGCCATGTATCTGTCTTAGCCTATCTTTAGTGGCTTTCTTTTTGTATTCAGAGTGGGTGGCCTGACTTCGATCGCCTGTTCAGCCTTTGGCTGGCATCCACTTACTCATCCGGGAAAACAGTGGCTGGTGTGAGGCCTGGTAAGCACACAACACTGGAGACAGAAATCCGAAAAGAGAGGGGAGGGGAAGAAAGGAGGACAGGGCCAGGGAGAGCAAGATGAGGGATACTGGTTTGGATGCTAAGTCACCTGTAATGTACATCTGGTTCGATACTCTTCCTTGAACCCCTCGCTGTGTGCGACAGGGCAGCTGGCAGCTGGGAGACGAAGCTTGCCCCTCCTGAGGAGGTGAGCAAGACACACGCTCCCTGAGATCTAGGCACTGGGGCTACCGCCACGCTGTTACTCATTTGTTCAAGCTCAGTGAGGTTCTGGGGGCCACCTAGGAAGCAGAGTAAGAAATCCGGAGCAGAGGCCCCTGAACTTTCTTCATGCTGCCCTTTGGGAGCCCTCTTTGGTGACTCTCCCAATCTGAATGACTTCCTCTTCTATTCTCGCCGATTGTAGCTGTGATAGAAAACCTCTTAGCAGACCCCACTCAGGCAGCTCAGGAGATGCGTGGGTTTGAGCGTCGCCCCCACACACACAGACACACACACACACACGGCCTGCTCGTGGCCGCTGGTCTCTCCCCAGCCCCTATTCTTCTGTCCCCGTCAGTGAGGTGCTGCGCTCACCGAGAGGCAGCTGTGCTTGTTCCAAACCTTCCTGGGTCAGCTGAGTCAACAGTTATTGAAATTAAATAATTTAATTAATTATCATGTAAACCAATAAAGTACAAAGGCAAAAAGAAAGAGTTGTTTTTATAAGAACTAAGTTGAATGCTCTGAAAAGCTTGATAAAGGTGAATTGCTAACAACCAAACCTGCTGTCAAAATAGGCGTGAGTTTAACAATTAGAAGACATTAGGGGAAAACGTACAAATCCAGGATGAAGCCGCTCTCTGACCGCTTCAGTGAGTTGCAGGAGTGGGTATTTGCTTTATCTGTCATTCCGTTCACATTCAGGCCCTCTCTTCCCAGGATGGAGAACGGCTGACCCTGGCATTCCCACTCTTGCTAAGGGAACTGGCTTTTCCAAATATTTGCTTGACTTTTTACGATTAAACAAAATAAATACACTTTTCCTTCTTTAAACAGGTCCTAAGGCAACAGCAGGTGTGGTCATCACATTCAGCTTTGTGCAGATTTAGATACAACATGGCCCCCTTGCTGAAGAGGCAACATTTACCCACTACACCCTCTCTGGGTGCAGACTTTGCCCATTTTGAAAAAGCCTTCTGTGATCCTTGGAGCTTTATGTATATGAAAGCCTGGGGTGTGTCAGAGGTTACAGAAATAAGGGTTTTATAATATCTGCACAGAGAGTACTAGGCTGAACAATTTTCAGACATAATGCAGTACTTTTGTTGAACATCCTTACATAATCTTACAATAATAACGCCATACACACAACTCTCAAGATAGCAAAGGGGAAAATGGACCACGGTCCCCTGTAAAGAAATGAAACAAAAATCTTGTAAAACAAAAAAGTCAGTTATGTGGGCTCCTGGGCTGGGCTGCTCTCACCTGGGGGCACAGCACATCTCTGAAGGGGCCAGAAGAGGCCCTGGAATATCTGGGTCTGGCTACTTGGAGACAGACCCTAGCCCCTGCCGTGGAGCAATCCCAGAGTCCCTTAGACGCTTTTGCACTTGGGTGAGGACCAGGGGGTGTCTCCAGGTAGCTGGAGGCTCAGGGTTAGCCCAGGCAGATTTCTAAGAACCCAATCCCCTCTTCCCTTAGGATCAGGGTTCTCTCTCTTCCCTCACGCTCCAAGTCTGCTCAGACTCCCAGGGCAGCTCAGAACAGAGAGAAAAGTCACAGAAATGGCCTGCTTCCCTGGGAAGTTGTGGGCTGGCCTAAAGACACTGCAGGGAGCCTGCAGGCTGGAGTGAGTTTCTGAGACTGCCTGCACTCCTGTCTAAATCTCTCGGGGCTCTGAAATCCCCACAGTATAGGGGGCTCAGCAGACCAAAACACTGCAGTCCATAAACAAAAGTGGCCAAGGCCCTTGTTTCCAGCCAATACGGATCCTCTGTGTTTTCCCTTGTCTGACGACCCTGATCCACCTCCAGGTGCACCTCTAGTGACCATTCTCCTCAGGCTCCCAGCCCCACCAGGGCACCTCATCCTCAATTCCTTCCTTAAGAAGCTAGAAACTACCACTTGAGCTTCTTCAACTTCGCTCTTTAGTTTACAGTTCACCTGTAGTCTCCTTCCTCTGGTTCTGGGGGACTGAAGTGTCTCTCCTGGTCTCCACGGTCAATCCCACCTCGTGGCTCCTGACCACACCCCATCCTGGGCCTAGATCTCAGGGTCTCATCAGTGGCTTGTTTACCTTGACCTACAAGCTGACCCGGGAACAGCCTCTCACCCCTTCCTGCCCCACCAGATTTCCTGGACGTGCATGCAAACCACCCACCTTCCCATCTGTCCTCATGTCCTAGCTCTCGTCCTCTGGAGCCTGCCATCATGGAGCTGACACCACCCTGCCCTGCACCACCTGCCATCCTGATCACCGCTCCAAACGGCCTCACCTTCCTGATGGGGCTGCCTCTTCTGATTCCCCTCCTACTTCCCTTTCTCTTCCTCCATGAGAAGTGCAAGCATTCTTCAAGATTCCATCGGTAGCCCTCTTGTCTCCTCTCTCCAAATTTTCAGGCATCCAGTTTCCTCTGTTGTCGCCATAGCAGGACCGCCCACCTAGTTCTCCAGTCCCTGCCTCTCTGCAGACTGATTTCCAACCTCCAGGGACACTTCCCCCAGCCTCTCTAGGCCCAAACTGTCCACCACTCCCCCGGACCCAAATCTCTCTGCCCGAAATCCCAACTCTAGCAGAGGCATAAACAACATTTAGCTATTGAGGATTCTCTATGAGATACGGTATCAAGCAGCTTACTAAATTCACTTGATTCTGGCAATTTTTCTTACACGTAAGACTGCAGTTTCAGAACTAAAATTTTAGTGTAAGCCAGAAAGGCAATTTTGACATTCTGGGTCCATCTCTTTAGAAGCATACTGTATGGGTTACAGGGACTGTGAGGTGAAGAGAATTATCTTGTGATTCTCACAATTTATGACTTAAGCTACCTGATTAAAATAAAACTCAAGTTCATGGTTTAGACACTTTCATTTCCATTTAAGAACAACTGTTGTAGGAATATGAACTCAGGGACTCAGAAAACATTCTAAATGACACCAGAACGCATTGACAATTTTCTGCTCAATTTCCCTAAAATTTTTACCTTTCTAATCCCAAACTCTGTCCAGGTTTATGAATCAGGACTTCAGGGGCAGGTTTTCCTTTATTTGGGAAACGGGGTTCACTACAGACAATTTTTTCCTTTTTCATCTTATCATTTCACAATCTGGAATCTGCTCACTTGAAAATTAGGCCAATCTGTTACCATTTGCACAAAATCAGAAACCTAAATGATCTTTTCTAGATCTTAGGAAATCAAACCAAATGGCTCAGTGATGCCCCCCGCTGGCATGCGCCACTGTGCATGGGACACAAACGGTTATCCTTTAGGGGTCCCATCAGCCTGACAGATTTCTGGATGTCTTGTCAAGAGGTGTGAGTGTTCATACTCCTGCAGTGGGTGGCTGCAGTTTGTGTCAAAATCTGCAGGAAGCAAGAGTAGTCCAGGGATGGGAACTCCTATAAGGCAAAGAAACATGCCCAAGAGTGAAAGGTCAGACATGTGGGAGGGTATGTAGAACAGGGATGTTCTAGAGAGTGGTGACTGATGAAGGGAGAGATGACCTGGCAGATACATGACAAGGATGAAAAATAATGAGTCATCACTGGGAATGTGGGACCTTGGCAGCGGTAGGCAGCTGGAGAAGAGGTTGAAAGAAGTCAGGAGAAACCTAAGGGTGTCTCCCAGCTCTGCCACCAAGAGGTATAAGTCCTATGGTCATGCCACCTGTACTGACCTCAATTTCTATTCTCTAAGTTGATGGACTGAAGTAGAGGGTCACAAAGGCTCCTGTGGTGGAACAAGGATCTCTGAAATGTAATCACATTTAGCAGGGAATTCTGACAAAAAAACAAATAAGAACTTTGAGAAAACAAACAAGAAGGGGGGGGGGGCATTCTTCCCTTTTAATTTAGGCCTCACACTGTGTTCCCTACAGTGGTGGGGTCTTTGTTCCCCTGCCCCTGGGGAGAAGCAATGAAAAGTCACAAGTGAGAATCGCGCCTCTGGTTTGGTTTTCCTTTGCTAGGTGCTCTTGGAAGGCGAGAAGAAACAGAGGAGAGGGCGTATTTTGCATACAGCAGGGTGGTTCTCTCCAGTGACCTTTTGCCTGGAAGGACAGAGGGCAGATTCAGATTTGCCGCAGGGGTAAGGAGGAGCACACCTTCAGCACGCTCTCAGGCTGTGTCAGACATGCCCTTGGTCAGCGAATGCAGTGGGGAATGTCTCCTACGGGACACTGTCCTTCAATCTCAGATCAAGGTTGGAGATGGAGAGACTCAGATCAAGTAAGGGCCTGTGCTTGGGACCAACTGGGGTTCCAGTAAGTCACCTCAACCCCTATTCTGAGCAGCCCGATGGCCCTGACAAACCTAAGGATGGGGCCTCATGAGGTCAGTTCTACTGACAGGAACAAAAGGGCTTCTCTCACTTCAAAAGCAGCACCCAAATCTTCTGAAGAAAGATGAGCAGTGTGGCAATATCTTCCTAATAGAACCTAGAACAAAGTTTTACTTAGGTAAGTCTAACAAAAACTACCAAAAAGTAAAACACATTAAAAACTTTATTATAAGTATCACACATATCTAAATTTGCATCAATTTGATACAGTTCTGCTCACTTTGCAGAACACAATAGTTGCACAATTTCCTTAAATCTTAATTGTCACCCTGCTTTAGATCTTTTCCTGTTCGTCCACCTCTGGCCTTGCCCTCTTCTCTCTGGGATGGCGTCCTCTGCAGTCTACTCTGCCTCACGCTGAGACCCCCATCAACCCTGGGGCCAGGGAGAATCTGCTTCCAGAGGGGGTGGCCCGGCAGCTGGGAAGGGCAAGATATTTTCTCTTCTGTTCCAGGGCCGGGGTCATCCTGGGCAGCCACTGAGCACTCAGGTTAGGCCACATTGCTCCAGGGAGCCCCCTCTGTTCTTTGTCCCATTTTATGCCTAGCCTGTGTGGCTAACTGGATATTCTAAGCAAAATCAACCCCAGATAAGTTTCATGGAGTAGTCCATGAACCTCGAACTGGTGCTTGATTATTATCACTGTTTTTTAAGGGAAGTAGGGAGAAGGAGTTGGGAAAAAACCCCTTGACTGGATGGGCTGGGACAGTGCAGAGTTGGATTTTGGTCTCTGCTCACCCCCCATCACTGAGGCCTGGGCAGTGCTGCACGCAGCACATATGGCCTGCTCACCCCTGGGGAAGTGTGGACACGGAACAGCCACTGGGGTTTGAAAGCAAATTTGAGAAAAAAATAGTGGTGAAAAAAGTCCATAAGGAGTAATTGACATGTTCTTTCTGAATAATAGTCCTCTTTCCCGTTTTACTGCATTTATGATCAGATAGAATGTGTGATGCATTATAGTAAAAATAATAATATTACAACAGCAGTAACTTCCCATCTGGGGTGCTATTCAACTGCTTGCAGAAATCTGCAATTTTAATGCATTTTAAACACATTAGGAACGAGTGATGATCCTTCAAACTAAGGAAAAAACCCAATAAAAAAATAAAGATAGAAAATACATGCTAATTTAATGACAAACTTATTTTGATACTCTAACAGTTTTGATCTTGAAATTAAGGGTGGGGACTAGCAGGGACAACCAACCCTTTGCTCATCAAGAACATCAATGCCAGAGAGTGTGGGGTCCTCGGGCTGAGTCAGCAGCGGGGACCATGCCCGCTGTGGTCAGCAGCTCAGCCCGTCCCCATGTCGTCCGCCGGGCCCATCAGTGCTGCAGCAGGAAGTTGGTAGCCACATTAAGGTCATTATTTGAAGCTCTCAGGGCTTCCAAAGCATCACCTCTGGAAAATCCCATCTCCATGAGCCGGGCAACCTAAAAACAGAACAAAACCAGACACCCGATGAGGCTGATGATACTGCCACTAATCCACCAGCCTCCAAAGTCCTTCATGTGAGTTTTGTAGGACAGGTTAAAAAAAAAAAACAAATTTTCACTTCAATGTGAAATGGGATGTTTAAAAAATTATAACAGGCACAAGGTTTTAAAGTGCTTACTGTACACAGCCAACAGATATGCAGGAATTCATTTAGTCTCATTTCAGAGATGGGGAATGGGGCTTCCAAGGGTCAAGTGGCTGCCAGGATGAGCAGAGGGGTGGGCGAGCTCGTGGATGTGGCCTGGAAAGTGGGTCTGCATAAGCAGGCCCGTGCTCAGGGCCCTGTCATACTCCTTCGGTGTCAAACTTGATTCCTGAGAAATAACTTATCAAAGTCACATTTCCTTACGCACGCAAACAAGTGCTTAACTGAAGACTGATTCCTGATGCTGGCAGACATTGATGATAAAAATGCCTGTAAGCTATTGTAATCAAAACAGCATGGTACTGGTACAAAAACAGGCACACAGATGACTGGAACAGAACTGAAAGCCCAGAAATAAAACCACACATCTATGGACAGCTACTCTTTGACAAAGGTGCCAAGAACATATAATGGAGAAAAGAAAGTTTCTTCAACAAATGGTGCTGGGAAAACTTGACAGCCACATGTAAAAGAATGAAAATAGACCATTGTTTTATGGCATTCACAAAAATAAACTCAAAATGGACCAAAGACTTAAAGGTAAGACCTGAAACCATAAGACTTCTAGAAGAAAATATAGGCAGTACACTCTGATATCAGTCTTAAAAGAATCTTTTCAGACACCATGTCTTCTCAGACAAGGGAAACAATAGAAAGAATAAACAAACGAGACTTCATCAGACTAAAGAGCTTCTACAAGGCAAGGGAAAACAGGATTGAAACAAAAACACAACCCACCAACTGGGAAAAAAATATTTGCAAATCATGTATCTGACAAAGTTAATCTCCATAATATATAAAGAACTCACACAACTCAATAGCAAAAATCAAACAACCTGATCAAAAAATGGCCAGGGGACATGAAGAGACATTTCTCCAAAGAAGATATATGGATGGTCAATAGGCACATGAAAAGATGCTCATCATCACTGATCATCAGGGAAATGCAAATCAAAACTACACTAAGATATCACCTTACACCCGTTAGAATGGCTAAAATAACCAAAACAAAAAATAACAAATGTTGGAGAGGTTGTGGAGAAAAAAGAACCCTCATACACTGTTGGTGGGAATGCAAACTGGTACAGCCACTATGGAAAACAGTATGGAGATTCTCAAAAAATTAAAAATAGAAATACAGTATGACCCAGCCATCCCACTACTGGGTCTCTATTCAAAGAACTTGAAATCAGCAATTCAAAGAGACCCATGCACCCCTTTGTTCACTGCAGCATTATTCACAATAGCCAAGATGTGGAAGCGACCTAAGTGCCCATCAACTGATGACTGGATAAAGAAGATATGGTATATATACACAATGGAATACTACTCATCCATAAAAAAGGATAAAATCGCCCAATTCACAACAACATGGATGGACCCTGAGGGTATTATGTTAAGCAAAATAAGCCAGATAGAGAAAGACAACTCTGTATGACTCCACTCGTATGTGGAAGATAAACAAACACGTGGACAAGGAGAACAGATTAGTGGTCACCAGGGGAAAGGGGGGTGGGGAGTAGACACAAAGGGTGAAGTGGTGCACTTAGAATATGACTGACAAATAATAATGTACAACTGAAATTTCACAAGATTGTAAACTATCATAACCTCAATAAAAAATAAAACGGAAAAAAAAGTGCCTGTAAGTTCTTGGAATTGCTGAGCCAGGGAACGTCCTCTGGGTGCCCTCACCTTTTCAGCATTTCACATTAGTTGCAACATGTTCTAAGTCACTGGCCGGGGCTCTGTAGGTAGCAGCAGTGCATAGAGGGGCGAAGCCTGGAGCAGAACCGCAGGGAGGAGGTAGCTAAAGCCACCAAGGGTAGAGAGGACGAAGCTTGCATTTTTTTGACCACAAATCCTGAATCTGTGACTTATAGAGGTTTCCTGTACTTTTACATACAGGCAGTCTCGAATGTCGAATTAGGTGGTTTTACTAAAGTTTATTTGTAACCTATTTTCCCATTTAAAAATGTAAAAGTAATTATGACCCTGGACCAGCCACAGGAATCTGTATTTCGTACTTATATTGAAATATACTACACTTGCAATAATAATATATAGTGAAAAATGATACTTGTAGAAATGTTGAGATTTTCAACAATGTGTGGGTTAAAGAGGCTTCTGTCAGCTGACTGAGGACAGTCACCATTTCTAATCTTCTTTCTTGCAGAAAACCATGTGCTTGGTGCTCCCCAGCGGAAAGAGAAGGCCTGATATTGCCCTCCTTCCTTCTCCTTCCCCTGTTTAGGGGGTCAAGGTATGTGTGAGTGTGGGGTGCCAGGAGGAGAGAGCAGGGCGTGGGAGGGGCCTAAGTGATAGCGGACCCGGTGCGATATTGTGATTTATAAGAAATATACCTATAATTGGTCATTCAGATGACCGAAATACATTTCTCAGAGCTATTTGGTCTTCATTCAGTTCCCGGTTCACAACTCCCCAAATCCTTGGAATTTCCTGAGTGACACAGGCAACGGGAACATCCTTTCGTTACAATATTTGGTCTCTTGTCCTCAGTTCCTGAAAGTGCTTCAGGGTCATGAAGGTGAAATGGTGTCCTGTTTTTGTTAATGAAAGTGACTTCTGGACCTCACCCAAGAGTGGGGGCTGGTTGCCAGGAGGACCAGCCATGTGATCAGAGGATTGGAACTTCCAGTCCCACCCCCTGATTTCCGGGGAGGGAAAGGGGCTTGAGGTTCAATCAATTACTAATGGCCAATGACTCAGTCAGTCAGGACTACATAACAAAGTCTCCAAAAAACCCAAAAAGGACAGCTTGTCAGCCCTTTTTCAGAGAGGTTCCAGGTTGAGGAAATAGAACACTTCCACTTGCCACCATGCCGGGCCCCATCCACGAGGACAGAAGCTCCTTTGCTCGGGACCTCACCCTATGTATCTCCTCATCTGGCTGTTGATTTATATCCTTCAATATCCTTTGTAATAAACTGGTAATCTAGTAAGGAAATGGGTTTTCTTGAGCTCTGAGAGCTGTTCTAACAAATTAATCAAACCTGAGGAAGGGGTTGTGAAAACCTCTGATTTATAGCCAGTTGGTCAGAAGCACAGGTGACTTGAGATTGACATCCTGAGTTGGAGGGGGTGGATAGAACCTCCAGTTTGTAGCTGGTTGTCAGAAGCACAGGTGACAACTTGTGACTGGTGTCTGAAGTGGAGGGTGGTCTTGTGGGACTGAGCCCTTTACCTGTGGAATCTGATTCTATCTCTGGGCAGACAGTGTCAGAATGGAGCTGGATTCTCTGGCATCAGGGAACTGCTTGTTGGCGGGGAAGCTTCCACACACATTGGAATTGAGTCCAGGAACCTTTGGTAGAGAGGCTAACCCAGCTGAGAGGAAAAGGGACAGGCAGGCGACACTTCCCAGAAGCTGGAGTTCTAGCCAGTGTTTATCAAACTGAGGCTGCGATCCCTCATTACTGAGTCATGAACACTTAGTGGGTTAAGACTAGGATTAAAAAAAATGCATGTAAGTGAGGGTCTTTCTTCCATACGACTTCATTTCAGTTCTCCATATTCACACATATGTATGCAGTGGCTGCCTTTCTTACTGTGGGCTGTGATCAGAAACCTTGACAGCTGTTTTCTAAAGGAATGGTCAGAGCCTGTGAAATGGGCCATCCACAGGTGAACAAGTGTGAGGTGGCAGCACTTGCAGGTGCGCGACTGAGGGGATCAAGGCGGTTCCTAGCTCAACTCCTCAGGTTGATGGATAGCGTGGACGGAATGGAAGAATCTTCTGGTTTCATTTCCCACTCAAGGAAAGAACCATCTTTTCCAGAATATCACAAACACCCTTTACTCATTGGCTGAGATGGAAAGTTCTTCCTCAAACGAAGCAGAATCAGCCTGACTAGTTGCCATTGTGAGACTTCAAAGGCCCTAACTTTGCCCTTTGAAGTAACAGAAAACAACCCCATTCCCTTCTCTGTATGAAGCATTTTGAGTGTCTGAAGGCCGCCCTCCTCCTCCCCACACCTACTCTGCTACTCTAGGCCAGGGCCTGGCTGTCCCAGGCCATGGGGCGCTGCATCTCTCACCTTCTCTAGGGGTGTTTCCTCTGCTGGGAGGCTCTTTCCTTTGCCCTTGGCCTGGTTAACTCCTTTTCATCCACTGGATCTTGGTGCACTTGGTTCTTTCCCATGTCTCCCAGACTACGAGGAGCCCCAGAGTAGAAGTCTCGTGGCCCCATTGACCTCTGTCCTGTGCTCATCATGGCCATGACATTTATCTGTATTTGTAGCGTGGACTGCTTCCTACCACTGTACTGTAAGCTGTCTGAGAACAAGGGCCCTGGCTGCTTTGTCATTCCTGTGTTTCAGGATCCAGCACCTTCTAGCCCAGCCCCTCCCCTTTCAATGCTCGCCCATTTCTGCCATCTCAGAATATGGTGTCCCAAACTGGGTACAATATCACTGGTGTGGTCTGAGGAGGGCAAAGGGCAGCCAGACCGCTGCCTTCCTGGGATCTCAACCCTCAGGATAACAGAGGACTGCTTCAGTAGCATTCATACATGTGTCTGTGTGTGTACATATGCCCTTGTGTATGCAGCCACGCCACACTGGTGTAGCCAAGTTAAGGTGGGGCCTGGTAAAAACCTGCAGGTATTTTCACATGAAATGCTCAAGCCAGGCTTCCCAAGCCTACCCTGTAAGATTATATTTGATCTTTCAGGTTTAGGACTATGCACCTTTGTTAAATTTCCCCCTATTGTTTTCTAGCCAATCAAAATTAATTTCAGTTTAAATTCTGTTGTCTACCCTGTTAATCAGCTCCCTCAGACTTGTATCATCCCCAAATTTGATTAGAAAACCTCTACAACGTCATTCAAGTGATGACTGATGAAAATGTCAAGCAGGCACCATCAAAGACAGAGCCCAGAATCCACTGGAGATCTCCTTTTGTATTCAGCTGACAAATCAACAATTTTTTAGAGATTTTTAAATGAGTTTCAAACCCACTTCATATTATTATCTGTTGTGCCTTTCACCAACCTTTCTAAAGGTGATGAGATGCTGTCAAATGTTGTGGTGACATCCTGTGAAAACAGGATTAGTTTGCTGCCTTTAGACCACGACACTCTCTAACGTTCACCAGTCATCTGTCTGATAATCTATTTTAAGCTTCTGCTGGACATGAAACATCAACTTTGCCATTCAAGTCTCAGAAGCCACACTTTTCCCTTCCTGGGGAGCATTTCAAACTGAGTATTAGGCACCCTGCTTTCTCGACCCCAACAGCACCTTTGGGGACAGGGGCTGGAGGACTTGTGTCAGATGCACGCCGACAGGGAAGAAACCACCTCAGTGAGCCAGGTACTCTTACTAGGTGATTTCCACTCCTACATGGAAATAACCTTTTATGATGTTTACTCCAATTACTCCCAGTTAAGGACCACTATCTAGCACAGCTAACGTAGGTGAGTGAGGAGGTGGGCAGCTCTGCCTGCCTTCTCTCTTTTACCCATGAACACGACACCACGGCCCAACAATTTGGCCATTCTATATGACTCCGAACAGCATAGTAAATGCTACATTCCCTATCACCTCTTTGTCACCTTTGGTACTTCAAGCATAATTCAGAAGGGGCTGCTTCTTTGCACCTAGCCAGCAGGAACAAATCTGTTTGTTTGGCAATCTGGAGCTGAAGACGTGTGAGTCAGTGACGTGGTACCAGCGTAGGGTACCAGCCCTGGTACCAGGTGGGGGTGCTAGGCCACAACTTCCACCTGGTACTTGAGTCTTCCCTCCACCGACTCTGAATACAGAAGGTTCGCTTTGGAATCCAGAAGATGCTGACACAGGCCACCAAGGCAGAGTAGCGGCACCGAGGGCACTGCAGGCCCCAGGACTTGCAGCACCTGAGGGAAAAATCCCTCAGGTCTGGGATGGCTGGCTGTGTCCCAGGCCTCATAAGTGATGTCTGGTGTGAGAGAAATCTTTCTCTGCACACGAGGCTTCCTCCTGAGTTCATTCTCTCTCACAGACACCACACGTGCACTATCACTGGTTTTGACAGCTGCGCTGGGTTTTTCACAGGTCTTTGCTGAAGAGAGTGCTTGCTGTTACAAGCTTTCGGCGGCTGGCTGCTCATCCTCTGAAGGTGGGAATCATGCCCCTTTAGCTAAAGCTGGCTTCAGAGCTTTTTGCATTTTTTAGGAGTGAGAAGACAAGTGTGATTGGAGAATTTTCATTGCTGAATGACCCGGTAGTTTGACCAGACAAAAAAAATTATGAAGTAGAAATAGTGTTAATACAGTTCTTTTAAAAAATTGTACAATTACACTAAGAAAGGGTATCTGTAAATTTCCCCTAGTGTCCCAAACTGTAAATATCCATGGGAAAATGAAAACTGCATGCTTGGGCTTGTACATGTGGATAATAATCAGCCAGAAAAGACGAGAAGTAGAGAGAGTGGTTCTGACAGTGTTTTCTAGCTGCTCCCATCCCTCAGTGGAGAGCGTGGATGGGATCCCCACGGCTAGCTTGGGCCGTGCATTCCATTGCTGTCCTTTCTTTGGGTGGTTCAACAGTTTGCAGTCCAAGTGATAAGAACTGGAGCAGAACCCAGCAACACAGAGAACAGATGTCTACAGTTCTCCTGGATCCCAACAATTACCGCTGTGGACCTTAATGTTTATCTGTGCCAAGAGGCCCACTTGCCCAATCCTGGTGCACTTCATCACTATCTCTGTGTCAAAGGCTTAGCCTGGGACACATGAACTCCTGTGCTCAAATGGCAGAAAGAAAATTGAGGCCCAGGCAGATCTGTGGTCATGCAAGCAAAACACAGACAAGATTCCAGAAGTTCCTAATTCCCTAAAATAAAAACACAAGGGAGGGCTGGCAGCCATTTCAGATCCAACCCAAGTACAAAACAATGATCCCAGCCCCCTGCTGGGAGGCGGGAGCCCTGTCAGGGGGACAGAGAGAGCCCGAGCTCTGGAGCCAGGCCCCAGCTGGCCATATTCACTGTGTGACCCCAAGCAGGGGACTGAAGCCTCACGCTCTCAGTTTCGAGGATAAGAGGTCTGTGTGTGAAAGGCCCAGAACAATGACTGGTATGTGCAGGTGCTCAGTAGGCCTTCCCTCCTATAATGATTATCCGACTGAAAAGCGATTGGGCTAGGTGTGTGGGGGTCCCTCCCTCTGACCCTCTCAGGCCTCAGTTCAGAGACTCTGACAACGTGACAAAACCAACCTTGGGTTTTGTTTTCAGCATTCACTTTAACTGCTTCCACATCACTAGTTTTATAGCCTTTGTTGGTCAAAGAACTGGTGTGTCTTTTACAACGATCAAATGCAGGTTCTTTTTCAGAGAAGGCCATGGAGCAGCTGGAAGGAAGTCTCGAAGCAGAAAAACCACTCCTTCTGGGACCTTGGTCATTGACATCAAGGGAGAGGCCCATGCTCCCCCAGATGACAGGGAGTTTACTAAACACTGGCTCTGCAGCTAAGTACGCCCACATGTATACCTACCGCAAGGCTAAATACAGCCACGCTTAAAAACAAACGCAAGTGACTTCTTCCACATCTTTCTAGCGTTTAAATGGCACAAACAAGAACTAGCGTAAGAAAACCAATGTGATGAGACCAAATGAAGTCACTAAGATAGGAAAAATCTTTTAAAAAGGTGAGCATAAAATCTAACAAAAAGCCCACACTATGTTAGTGACTCTTATAACACCTTACTTTATATCTGTATAAATTCTAGCAAATATTCAATTCTGATGATTATATACATAATGCTATTTATGGATACTCAGTCCAGCTCCCTCCCTATCCAAAGCATACAGTATATATTAGTTATAATACATGTTATCACACTGAAAGCCTAAACGAATTTGTTTTCTCTATAGGCTGTTTCCTGTCTTCAGCTACTGGAACGAGAACCATCTGTTAGCTGATCAGATCTAACATCCAAGGGAAGAGGAAATTTCAATGTAAAAATCTTGTGATCTTATTTGACTAGAAGATAGAAATACATCCTGATCAGTTTAAATCAAGTTATGAACATACAGGAACATCATTAATTCAACAAACGTTTACAGACCATCTCCCCTGCTCCAAGGGCCTGCCCTAAGTACCCGCGCTGAGCTGGGGGCTGGTCTAATGACATGCGTGTTGCCTGTTCGCCCCAGCAAAAGGTGAGCTCTGTGAGGGCTGATACCACACCTGCCCAGTTTCCCACCTAACACAGAGCCTGACACAGAAGGTGCCCCGCTGCGGTTAGAGAAGGAGGGTAAGTTAAGCCATGTAAGTTCTTTAAGGAACTGACAGTCCACTGGGGGAAGATGTCCAATAAACATCTTGGGGACAAAATGAGAAAGCTAGGAAAACACTTAGAAGTCTTCAAAAGAACATGCTGAGATAGAGACATTTTCTGATTTAAGCGGAGCCAAGAGCAAGGCAGATGCACATTTTGCATCTAATCAATATCGGACTGGCAGGGTCTGCAAGCAGTCTGTTTGGAAAACTTAAAAATGCCCCACAGGAATTTTCTAAAAAGGGTTTCCTCCAATATTCCTTCTCCATTTCAGAGCACACTAAGTACATTCCCCCTTCTGCTTGTGCATCACAGGGAAGTTTCTGTCTAAAAATTCTTAGTGCAAAACAGAATACAGTTCATCTTGGTTGCTAGTCTAAAAACCTAAATGAACCTTTTCTCTAACTTCTTTTAAAAACCAGGTATAGTTGGGTTGATATCCAAAGAGGGTCTTATGCTTTTCCTGTCTTCTACATCACTTATCCATAAAAACTAAAGTTACCCAAATAGAACGTCTCCAATGCCTGCTACGTAACTGAAAACTTGACTTCCTAGAGGGAAGGGCCAGAGATAATCCAACTTAAGGGATAGCAAGAAGAGGCTGGTACTGAAATTCTAGTTTAGCCTCCTCACTGAGATGGAAACAATTTGCGGAAGGTCCGCCTCAGTGACCTTTGACTCTATCAGCAGCTCTTCGTCAAGGATCTCTCCCACAGGGGTCAGTTGCCCTGAGGCAGTGTACTGCAGCAACCACCACCCCCCACCCCGCCAGCCCCACCAGCCCCACCGGGCTGGCTAGCTGAGGTATGGGAACCCGGACAGGAGCAGGCACTGCAGGAGAGCACTGCCCTGGTCATCTGACAATGCTCCAAAGGAGCACAAGGTGGACTATGTTTTTCCCATAATATGCTTTCCAAAGAGAGACCACGCTGAATGAGAAAAGAAACCTATAGAGATGGAGATAAATCTGTATCAGTTTTCTTTTCCTTTTTTTAACAACCTCTATTATTAGGTCACAAGTCTCTACGATCTCAAGATAATTCTTATCAAGAAAATGAATGAAATCCCATTTTAGCATTCTACTAGTATTTCAACTACTCTGTGACACAAGTAAAAGAGAACATTCATTCCATTGAGGTTTATAGCAATTCCTCTCAGTGAAATACTCCTTTGCTTGTTTTGTTCAAATAAGACTATGGTTTCTTTAACTTCCCTTTAGCTAAGGGTGCCAAAAACAAATGGTTTCTTGGGTTCTTACTTCCCAAATTCTGATGCCTGCAAAAAGTGATGCCCACCTGAAAGGTGGCCCTTACCCAACCCCATGCTGGGCTGCCCATTCGTGGCGGGCAACTTCCCAGGCCACATGTGCACCCTACGGGGACAAGATCCCAGGAGGAGCCATCGGAAACGCGGCTCACCCTTCCCTCCCCTTCATTGTAACTACTATTTGTTATCATCAGGGCCAGGCTGCCGCCCTGCTGCAGGCTCACGGTTAGATCCCTGTGGGTCAGCAGAGCTCTCTCCCTGTCAGCTGACCTCTCTCCTCCTCAGCACTGCTGAACCCCATTCATCACACCTGTTAGCTGAGCGAACGTTTCTGGTTATTTTATGTTCCTGCCCAGCTACAGGCTGCTCCGTGGCCCCCCAGCTTGGCATTCCTCCTTGATTCAGGGATTGGTAGTGAGAACTCCCTCACCTCCAGGCTGGATGAACTTCTTTGCTTACATCTTTCAGAGCACCCGGAAGAGCTGGTTAACTATTTGATTGTCACCCAATATTTCACTCTAACACATTTAACTTTGGTATTTTGTTAGAAAACACATTTCCAATCTCTTGGCATTAGAGATGGAAAGGTCTGACAGTACCACTCTCTAACACATTTTTAAATGAAAACAAATGTTCTTTTGAAAGGGAAGTGCACTGACCACACCTTCACATTCGGCCCTGCTCTAACCGCTGTGGGGCACATTCTGTGTCAGTAGGAAACAAGGCAGGCGTGGTATCAGCCCTTGCCAAGCTCAGACAAGCTCACTGTCTGCCAGGGAAGATGGACAACATGCAAGTCACTAGACCCGTCCCCAACTCCCTGCAATGAGAAATATTCAGAACAGAAGCATGAAATTTACCTCAAAACAAATACAGATTAGCCAGGGGATTGTTTTTTATAAGGGGAGCATTCTGCAGTTTAGGTGGGTTTTCTGGAGACAGTGGTGAGGATTCCTGAGATGAGGAGAGAGAGGAGAACCTCACTGAGATTCAGCTTCTCTCATACTAAACACATTTTGCTATTCCTCAGCTAAGACTGAAAGTGTCTTTGTGCTTAAAGCCACTGTCTCTCTACTCGGGCCAATGGATATTTCAGAGGACATGAATGGAATCCACGTCATGGATCTCATGTATTATAAACTTACTGAGCAGTAACATACCTGGTCTGGGCAAGAGTCTTGTAAGCACCTAGACTGTAACATGTTTCCTGGGCAGGGAGGGAAGAAAATACATTCGTGCTTATGACTGTAACATGCCCCTACCTCCAGGTCTAGTCCATCCTCCAGGGAAAGCCGATGATGTAGCAGTTCCCTGTTTAAAATCCTGCCACGGTTCCTTAAAGCCTATGGCATAAACATGATGTCCATGCACCTCTGGAAGGCTGCTGGGGAGCCTGTTCTGCCTGCTCCCCATCCAGCTTCTTCCCCAGGCGGTGCCCCTACCCCACCGGTTACCCTCCACTCCAACCTCACCCACCTGTGCTTCCCCAAATTGGATGCACTTTTCACCACACCACATCTTTACAAATGCCACTGCCCTCAACCCGCCCAGCACTGGCAATCCCTTCTCAGTTTCAGTAGCACTAGGACGCTTCTATATAGTTGACTAGAGCCATTTCTGGGCTTGGCTCCCTACAACACTGGGCTCTGCACCACTGAGGGCAGGAAATTCTACCGTATTTATCTCTGTATTTCAAGCACCTAGCCCAGTGCTTAGCCCAGTGCAGAGCAGTTGAAAATTGTTGGCTGGCTACAAGAAAGGAAAGATGAATGGAAGTAAGGATGTCGAAATTGGGAACAGTCTGTGTTTATCTGCCTTTTGTTAAGTCCTAGCTGTGGCTTAGTCTTATTTAACTTCCTTGTCTGATTTTACCTGTGAGTCCCATTAAGTATACATCGAAGGGTCACCGCCTAAGCTTGGAGAAGGTTAAGAGAGAAAAACTTGGTAAGTTTTCCCCCTTTGATTTAAAAAAAATATGAAGCCAATATGAGAAAATTTCATTATTTGTTAACTTTGAGTATGGGTGTAGCATAAAAATCCCTGAAAGAAAAAAGAGAGAGAAAAATAGAATAGGAAGAGTACAATAGGTGGCAAAAAATTTCTGTAGCTGTATGTTGGACTATCACTAGACTGAACAGGAGAGGCACATTCTTTCTTAGAAGATTCTGTTTTTTCAAAACACATGGACTGGTACATTTCCTATCTTAAAGAACTCTCACGAAAATTCCCTAAGCACTTATTTACATCAAAAAACCCCTCAAATAATCATTTCTATTTGTCTTGGTTTAGAAAATTACTAAGTTTCTTAATGCACTAAAATTACAAGACTCTGATACTTAAAAAATAAAATACAGCACATTTAATTGAAAAATTAAGCATAAAAAGGTTTTGTTAGCTCAAGCTATCTTAATGTTACCAACAAATGATATTTTAGATTGTGTCTAGCCTCAACAAACTAGCCAAGAGATTACACATTAATTATAAATTTCGAAACGTTACTGTTAACATCTTGAGGGCAAGAACAACATCTTTTTTCTCTTTTACTGTCCCTCTAGCACCTATTAGAAGAATTACCTAGAGTGTGCATAACAAACAATGCCAGGGAGGACTGTGTGTCCTCATGCAATGATGGTCTATAATGGCCATTTTCAAGGTAAACAAGAAATACAAAAAACAAGATTTAGAAAATCAATGAATAAGGAAGCATATGTTAAAAACAGCCTCTCATGTAGTTACATCTTTTCATAGCAGAGTAAGGAAGAACTTAAACTGATATTGACAACATGTTAACCTCAGTGTTGTCATTCTGCGAGTATCAAGGAAAATGATTCACTAAAAAAACCCTAAGGACTTCAATTACACACATTCTGCTTGTTATCACTTTTTGACACTGTTTTTTCAAAGTGTCAAGACTAAGAACTATCTCACCTTTAAATACCTCGTATTGTTAACGGCTGCTCCGTGAGGAACGTGACTCACAGCTCTATCAAGTAAACAGTAACAGAACAGAATTCTATTTCTTTTCACCTGAATTTGAGAGTGTTAGCTTAGTTTTTAATTTGTACCATAAATATCTTAGAAATGCTGAGTTATTTGGCTTTATTTTCTTATCGTGGGAATAACATTTTTCTAGAAATTCTTTAATGGACGTAGAAGAGAACTATGGCTCCTTAATCCATCTCTCTATCCTAAAGAGCTGCTGAAATGATCAGTCTGAGCTGAGAACTTGCAAGAATGAGG
Source organism: Equus quagga (assembly GCF_021613505.1). Classification (NCBI taxonomy): domain Eukaryota; kingdom Metazoa; phylum Chordata; class Mammalia; order Perissodactyla; family Equidae; genus Equus; species Equus quagga. The sequence continues at coordinate 14,020,472 of NC_060272.1, forward strand.
GTCTGCATCAACTCATTAGGCACATTCAACTGGTTTCTTTCAGAAGCATTTATGGCAGCTTAGTCCAGGGGTGGCAGTGGAGTCCTGCCCAGGGGCCCCTCTTGAGTTCCAGAAAAAGTCAGGACACAGCTTAGATGCAGAGACTTGGTGCCTTGGGTCTGACTACAGTTTTTTACTCAGGGGATGGGGAGGTGATGGCCTGGATGGTGTGATCAGCTATGAAATGCTGACCTTGATTTGCTTTCATGAGAAGAAACTAATGGATGCAGAACTAAATTTGAAAGTGGCGTTATTGGAATACTCTAAACTTATTTTATGCATTTTTTAAAACTTTCTAGTATGAAACAATTTCAAACTTATAGAAAAATTTCAAGAAGAGCTCCAAGAACCCCTGATGACTCTTCATCCAGATTCACCGTTATTTTGCCACAGTTGCTTTCTCTCTCTCTGTCTACATATACTTTTTCCCTCTTTCACTTATTTTTCCTGAGCCATTTGAGGTTAAGTTACATATATAAGGGGTCCCTTTACCCCTTAATAACTTGTGTGTATTTTGAAGAAAAAGGATATTCTCTTTCTTAACTACAGTCAGTATAGATACCGAATCCTAGAAACTTATTAACCTAAAAATATTATCTAGTCTACAGTCCAATTTCATCAACTGACTCTAAAATGTCCTTTCACCATATGTTTCCAGTACAGAATCCAGTCTGGGACCATGTATGACACTTAGTTAGCATGCTCCCTAGTCTCCTTAAATCTGGAACAGTTTGTAACATCAGTACTGTTGAAGAATACAAGTCAGGTACTTTATAGAATGACTCTCAAATTGGGTTTGTCTTTATGAACAAAGTTATGCATTTTTTATTGTAACACATAACTGATGTGTCCTTTTCAGGGCTTGCCCACACTGCCCTCTGTCCCATTACTGGTAATACTAATTCTGATAACTTGGTTAAGCAGTATCCAATTTCTCCACTGTAGAGTTACTATTTTCCTTTTGTAATTAATAAGTCACTTGTGGGGAGATACTTTGACATTATATAAATAGCCTGTTCTTCATATATTGATGATTCTTCCCTGAATTGATTTTTACTCTGATAGCTGCAAAACTGTGATTTTGCAATACCATCATTCTTTTATTACTTTATGTTCTACTGAAAGGAAAGCATTTCCCTTTCCCTTGTGGATGTATGTATTTATGTAAATATTTATTTTTCTATTAATATCTGTATAAACTCATGCATCTCCTCCCCTAAAGCGCTTATGTTATAGTATCGTCCTCATTTATTTTCATGCTCAAATCTGATGTCCCAGATCTGGCCAGTGCGACTCCCTCATGCTGGCTCCGGGATCCTTGTGGCACCCCTTCAGTTATGGAGCACTTCCTTAATTCTCCATATAAGGTGGTCTAGGTTCATCTTTTGCCTTCCCTACCCTGGGCCTGAGGCTCACTGTTTCTCTAAAGAGGCTGGTTCCTATGAGTGGGCCAAAGTATCCAGAAGCTAGATCTGGGCACTAGGTGTGCTCAGTGCTACTGGGACGCCACTGTTTCTGACTCCTCTCGGTTGACAGAGCTAAGACACACGTGCACGCACACATACACACACATTAAATCATGAGTTTATGCAGATGTCTCTAATTCTAATCCAACCCCACAGGTTCTTCCTTGCCTTACCCAGTTCTCTTTTGGTATTTTCTTTTCTTCCACAGTAAGATCAACCTATTTCCTCATTTGCTCAAATCTATAATACATACAAAATATCAGAATTGCTGTACTCATATCACTATGAAAAGTAAACCTACGAAGAGTCTGAGATGTGCTTGCAGTTTGTTTTTTCTTAGACAGAGGGCATATAATGTTCAAAAGTTACTGAGATTAATTTTTACCCTTTCCTATGATTATGCTACAGTTGTATCATTTATATCGGTCTCTTTTTTAGTTTTACGGTTGTCCTTATTGTTGATTTGCTTTTTGAATATGTAAAACATCAACTTGATTCCAAAAGTAAAAAATACACAAAAGGATTACTCCAGAGAAGCACCACTGCCTCCCTGCCCTTCTGCCTTTGCTCCATCCCTCGCAGGGAACCAACAGCAGTAGTTTTCTCCATATATAAAGTACTATACATTTTAAAATAAGAGATCACAGCACACTTTTTTTCAAATCATGCCTTCCTCAAACTCATAAGACCCACAGTGGCCAAGAAAGGCCCAAAGTGTCCATCACTTTTACAGGTGGCAGTTTAACAGCTATCCAAATCTTTGTATTTATATGCTTGATTTCCTTCAAGTCTTATTCACCAAGACTGCCTGAATTTGTAACATGGGTTTAGGATAAGTACCAGGTGTTACCGATTACCTGTTCCTCAGAAACCTCTAGAGGCGGGGATGCTTGTTGTTCAGACCGCCGACCATCTTGATAGTTTATATTTCGTCGCTGACGTAAAGGAGGGAAAAGACGATTCCAATTGATCATTCCTCCCTAAAAAGAGACGAATACATAATGATTAGACAGAGAAGGAGCAGAACCATCATAATGCTTGGAAGTGCTTTCTCTTGCAACGCAGTGACATCTGTAGACTGGGAAATAAAATGTCATATTGATCCTCTGTATGGAAGCAACCCAAATCCTAAAGCATCACGCCACCCTTCAATCAGTAGGATGAAATCTGCAGCCTGCAGCAAGTGCACAGAGGAAAAAGAAGGTAATGGGTACTGCTAAAGTTATGTATGCAATCTGGCTCTGGGAGGCAGAAGACGACACGCAGATCCTAATCTCAGCCCCGCTGAGTCCCTTCTGATGTTGTCCCAACTCCAATGGACCCTGCGGAGCTCAGGGATTTACCAGGTGTGACAGGAGAGAAGATACGGGCAGGAGGCTAATTCACTGCAGTCAAGCAGAAACCTGGAGCTCCTTCAGCAGCTCTTTAAAATGCTCCTCCTCTCCCTCTTCCTCCTCCTGCTCCTCCTTCTCCTCCTCTTCCTCGTCCTTGTTCTTCTAGGTAAATTCTAAGTAAATTACTTGTTCTTCTAAGTAAATTCTGAGCATGCTCAGTGGAGGGAGACTGCAGGTGGAGATTAAACCCAGGCTCGGGGACAGGCTAGAGAACGTGAAGGTAAATCTTACACACAGGGACAAGAGGTTCAGAAGCGAGGATCAAAACCGTCCTCTTGAGTGGCTCTATGGATAACAAGATTGATGTAATGTCACTTCTTGTTTATTCTATGTCATCAACAAAAAGAAAGCCACGAGGTGAAAAAAATATGCACTGCATGATGCTTTTCAAAAAATCCATGTTTTTAGCTATACGCTATTATTTTCACTTAATCCAAATCTCTATTTCTAGATTTAGGAAAAGTTACAGACTAAGAAAACCTAAAAATTTTCCTACCATGAACACCTAAAAATGCCAGAGAAAATAAAAAACATTTCATTTGCACAGCTGAACATAAAGGAGATAAATGGAGGGCCCAAGGTGCCAGAAACAAGCTCTGGAAAACTGGAGCAGGAGGAAAGCAAGCTGCCAAGGATGGCATAGGGCGCGCACATCCTGCTACCCTAGAACAATTTGGGTTTTATCACCTATTTGGGGTCAGAAGATGAGGACTTGGGTCTGAAAGAGGTAGTCACTTTGAACTCATTACCTATTTAAAGGCACAACCCTCAAATGGCAGCACCCTCAGTGAAAGAGAGGCTGAGAAAAGACAAAACAAAAAGCTGATCTTCCTCGGCGGGGAGCAGGAATCTTGGCCTGCCTAAGAATTGACAAAGGAGAAATCCAGGGTTCAAGTTAGACTACATTCGTGCTCTAAGAATCCATCAAAAATAACATAAAAATTGGCTCTAGGATTAAGATGGCTATATCTAAGGAGCCAAGCAGAAGCAAATGCAAAACAACTCTGGAGAGACACTCTCTCACCCTGGGATTACAGGGGATTTACAGATAAAACTCCAGTGGAGAGAGAATTTGAACCCAAAATTACAAAACCCATGAAGAAAAAACCCATCATAAGCAAGCGTCTGTGTGTACAATGAAAAGAAGGATTAGATCCCTAAGAATTTAAATTTACAACAATCTGAAAGTAAGAAGTTTTAAAATGACTAAGAAGGAGGACTTAAAACAATAGGATATTATGAAAAAATTAGGAAAAAATTAGGGAAATTAAAAATGGAGACATTATGCAAAAGTGTTCTAGAGAGATACTGGTAGAAATAAATTCAAATATACTAGTGATCACAATAAATATACGTGGACAAACTCACTAGCCAAAAGGCTGATATTCTCAACTTTGAAATCTCTCCTACCCACCGCAACAGACAAACCTAAAATATAAAGTCATAGACAAGGTGACGTAAAGAGATCAAAAAAGAAATATTAGAGAAGTACTAACCAAAGAAAGCTGATATTGCTATATTCATGTCAAACAAACAGACCTCAAGAGCACAAAAGACATTATTAGGGGTAAAATCACTAGGATACATCGATATTATTTATGTATAGCACAACAGGATCAAAATATAGAAAGAAAAAATGAACAGAACTAGAAGAGAGGAGGAAACATCCAGATATATATTTAATTTTTAGCATATATTGATATATCAAGCAGACAAAAACTAATAATAATACAGAACATAAGTTTTGTCTAAAAGAATGTATATAGTCTGTACTCAACTTTTGGAGAATACACATTCTTTTCTATTATACAAAAAATATTTATAAAAAGCAACTGTGCCAGGGGCCGGCCCGGTGGCACAGTGGTTAAGTGCGCACGTTCTGCTTCGGTGGCCCAGGGTTCGCTGGTTCGGATCCCGGGTGTGGACATGGCACCACTTAGCAAGGCATCCTATGGTAGGTGTCCCACATATAAAGCAGAGGAAGACAGGCACGGATGTTAGCTCAGGGCCAGTCTTCCTCAGCGAAAAGAGGAGGATTGGCAGTAGTTAGCTCAGGGCTAATCTTCCTCAAAAAAAAAAAAAAAAAAGTGACTGTGCCCTAAGTCCCATATGAAATGTTCACAAATACCAAAACATAAATATTTTACAGACTATATTCTCTGACTACAATGTAATTTATTAGAAATCAATATCAAAATTACAATTAATACAAAACAAACAAAAATTCACACACTGGAGATCAAAAATGGAAAAAATCATAATGGAAATTAGAAGATATCTAAAAGCGAATAAAATTGAGATGATTATCAAAGCTTGTGGGATGTAATTAAGTAGTTGATGTAATTTTAAAATATTGAGCTTAAAGAAAATGAAGACTGAAAATTAAAGAGTTAAATATATTAAATTTAAGAAGTTAGAGAAAGTAATAATAATCTAAAATCAGAAACAATGAAGTAGAAAGTTGAGAGCATATGTTAATAAAATGGAAAATAAAGAGACAATAGAAGGAATCAATAAAACTCAATGTTGGTTGTTTAAAAAGTCAAGTAAAATGGATAAATCTGGCAAGCTTGATGCAAAGACAAAGAAAGCGGCACAAGTAATATTAGGAATAATACAAGAGACACAATGGCAGATATTAAAAAATCATAAGAAAGCTTCATTCATATCAATAACTTTGATGAAATAGACAATTTTCTAGAAAACTATAACTCACTAAAACTTAAAAAGAAGCAGAAATTGGTAATCATTTTTGAAAATTGTTCAGGAGCATCTACTAAAGCTGAACACATGGGTATTGTCTCAGCAATTCCACTCCTGGTCAACGGAAATGCAAATACTTGTCAACAAAAGGGATAGACTAGAATGTTTTCAGCAGCAGTATTTGTCAGAGTCAAAGTCTGGAAACTACCCAAATGTCCATTAAGTAGAATGGATAAATCATGATACAGCCACATAATGTAAAATTAGCACTTAAAAAGAACAAACTACAATTACATGTAACAATATGGATGAATTTCTCAAATATAATGTTGAATAAAATAAAACACAAAGTACATTTGTATGATTACCTTTATATAATGTTTACTTCTCTGTATATATGTTCTACTTCAATAAAACATTACAAAAAGAAATAGAAAACTTGACTCCTTCTAGCCATTAATGTAATTGAAATAATACTTAAAGATCTACCGACCAAAAATCTATAGGTGAAGACTATGGAATCTTTAAGGACTTGCTATCTTATGCAAATTGTTCTAGAGAACAGAAAAAGAAGGAAAGCTCCCCACCTAAGTTTTTGAGGCTATATAACGACGTTTCTAAAATCAGACAAGGCCATTATGAGAAAGAAAAATTATAGGACTTGTTTTTCATTTGTGGACAGATGCAACAATCCTGAAAAAAGTTAGCAAACTAACCCAACAATGTTCAAAAAATAATCATTTTATCTGGTATGATGTATTATATTAGGATTTATCTCGGGAATCTTAGAAAATATAGTAATATAATTCACACATTAACAGATTAAAGGAGAAAAACCAAATGCTCACTCAACAGGTGTGAAAACAATTTGATAAAACTTAGTACCCATTCATGAAGAGACAAGTCATAGTATAATAAAGCCTAAGCCAACCAATCATGAGAGAAAAAGGAGAATGAAGGGAAGAGAGAAAACTGTCATTCACACGTGATGACTGTCTAACTAGGAAATGAGAACTAATAAGAAAGTATAAGATAAAAAAATTAACATTCCTTGACTGTGGTCATTGAGAAAATCTAAGTGCAAAAAATTACTATTTACAAACAGAAAGAACAACTATTAGGTACTTCGGAATTAAATCTAACAAAGATCTGCAAGATGTCTATGAGAAAATGTAAACTACACTGAAGGATATCAGAAGGTCTGAATGAGTGGAAAGACGGCACACTCTTGCCTGGGATGACTCCACACTAATCTTTTCATACACTGCCAATTCCAGTCTTAGCAGGGACTGCTGGTGGACTCTCAATATCCATCCTCCCTTTTCTTAAAAAACAGGATTCTTTTTGGTGACACATGGCTACTCCATTTCTCAGCACCCCGCAACGTGGACCAAGTTCTGCCAACAGTAAGCAAACACAAAGGGCACAGGGGACTTCCAGAAGAAACCTTACCAGCAGGAGTGCACCCTTCCTTGTCTCTTCCTCCTTCTTCCTGGAGCTCAAGCGGCTGTCCTGGGAGTGAGGCGGAAGCCCTGTGCTGACGTAAAGGCAGGAGCCAGGGGCCCAGCAACTTCATCTGCTGCCCCACCAGGCCAGGGTTGTCAATGTCTGCATTTCTTTCACATGAAAGACGAATCTCTACCTTGTTTAAGTTTCTGTTATTTTGTGTTTCTGTCATATGAGGCTAAGTCTATTTCTAACTGCTATATACTCAAAATTAAAAACTATGTGTGTGTGCTTTCAGAGAACTAGACCACCTGAGGTTAAGGGTCAAAACTAGACATGAATTTTTTTTTTTTTTTTTGAGGAAGATTAGCCCTGAGCTAACTGCGGCCAATCCTCCTCTTTTTGCTGAGGAAGACTGGCCCTGGACTGACATCCGTGCCCATCTTCCTCCACTTTATACATGGGACACCTGCCACAGCATGGTTTGACAAGTGGTGCGTAGGTCCACACCTCGGATCCGAACTGGTGAACCCTGGGCTGCTGAAGCGGAATGTAAGAACTTAACCACTGCACCACTGGGCTGGTTCCTCGACATGAATGTTTTGAAGAAGTATAATAAGGAAAGATTCTTCTCTACCAGTTATTAGGATTACTGTTAGACTGTAGTAATTAGAGTAGAATGGTATTTGCATATGGCAGGCAAACAGCACAAGGAAACAGGAAAGAGTCTAGGAATCAAAGCGAACATGGGCCTGGGGATCCGCCAGAGGAGGTGCTGCACGTCAGCAGGAGAAAGACGCACAACTTAACGAAAGTACGGGACAACTGGCCATAGGGTGGAAAAGATAAAATGAGACCCTTACTTTAGTCCATATACAAAAATAAGTGTATTTAAAAATAAACTCCACAGATTAAAGATTTAAATGCGGAAAGCTAAACTTATAAAAATTTTAGAAGAAATAAGAAAATATTCTTTATGTCGCTGGGGTAGGAAAGGATTTCTAAGACAAAAATATACAGCATAAATAAAGAAAAGCATTGCTAAAAATTACTATAAGAACTTTTAAATAATTTTAAAAAAACAGAAGACATAGTATAGGTTAAGAGAAAACGTTTGCAACATATAACTGACAAAAGTATTCAGAATACATTAAAAAATCCTTATCAGTCAATGAGAAAAATAAATGACTCAAGAAAAAAGCAGATAATGTATACCAGTGGACAATTTACAGAAGAGGAAAGCCTAAGTCAATAAACATAAGAAAAGACGTTTGATTTCACTAGTATTAGGAAATACAAATTAAAACAGCATTAAGTTATTTCATACCCACAAGACTGGCAAAAATAAAAAGCCTAACAATAATAAGTATGGGGATGATGTTGAGGAAATGGGAACTCCATTTATTGTTAATGAGAAATTGGCACAAACATTTTGGAGAGCCAAGTGTCAAGATCTAGTAAAACTGAAGATGGTCCGTGACCTGGCTGTTTCAGCTCCAGGTAGCTACGAGTACCTAATGGGGCATTTATGAGGGTGCTCTGTGAAGCACTGTCTATAATGTTAAGTAAGAAAATGTAAAAAATTCAACTGTTCCTAAGTAGGGAAATAAATTAATAAGTGGTCCTATTATATAAAAGATTACTACTATATGAGCAGCCAGAATAAATGTACTGGATCTACATGCATAAATCTCAAAAATACAATGTTGAATGAACAAAGAAAGTTGTACAAGAATGTGCAGATATATTTACATAAATTTTTAAAATACTCAGACAGTAGTGTACTATATTTAAATTACTTTATGGATATATACTAGTGGTGGTTTTGCCCCCCAGGTCACCTTTGGTTGTCTTGTGCGTGGTGGGAAGTGGGGAACACGATGGTGGTGCTGCCGGCACTAGCAAGTAGAGTCCAGGGATGCTGCTGCTAAGCATCCAAGAATGCACAGGACAGCTGCCACAAGAAAGAAAGGCCTGGACCAAAACGTCCATAGCATCTAGGCTGAGAAACCCTAATACAGACACGTGGCAAAGATGCAAACACCCCCAGGCATTAGACGTGATACAGCAGCTAAAGGACAGTGGGAAGGGGAATGAACCTTCAGTTGAATCTGTAACATTTTATTTCTTCAAAGGGAGTAAGAGAGAAAGAGTAGGCAAAACAAAACAAAAACCCAATCCCTCTACTCCTGTGATAGTAAAAAAGTGCTTAAAAAGCAGAAAGTTACAGGAGCTCTAAGTTCTAGGATGTTTTGACACTAATCTGCTCTTTACGAAGAGTTAAATATGAGCCTCTACAAACAGGAAACGTTTCCTTCACTTTGTCTTCTTCAAAAGCAATAACCACATATTTAAAAGAGGAAAGAGGAAACAGCTTGCATTTTGAACAGCCAGCCGTTTTATGAAATAAATACCTGTTATTAGTTGGCAAAGAGATTTTCAAATGAAATAAAATTTCTTGTGAAAATACATAATTTTCCAACTGAGAGCAGTAAAGGTTTGTAACATTTTATCAAGTAGAAGTCACATGGAATAGAGCCCTACCCCTAAAGGCTCTGGCAGGTTTCAGAATGGGATGGTCAGGCAGTGTCTACACTGAGAGTGTCTATGCTGAGAAGCCAGGTTAGAAGAGCTCACCAGTGGCTTTCTAGGGGCACTCACTCGCAGCTCCCACGGGAGGGTACGAGCAAGGCACATAGTCTAGTCCTTGCTCACGTGGAGCTCATGATCTCCTTGGGGGAGGGCAGGACATCCAGAAAAGGAAAAATCAGAACAAGGCAAGGAGGTACATCATTAAGGAGGAAGCTGTGCAGCATCAGTAAGAGGGCTGGAAATGTTCAGATGGGCACTGACCAACCACACCAACGCACGGGGTAAAACCTCAAAGAGGATGGGAGCCTAGCTGACTTTTAAAGGATGAGGATGATTTCCAAAACGGAGAGGAGAACCAGGCATTTCCGTCAACCTGTTCAAAGACAGGGGCCTAACAATGGGTTTACGCCTACTTTAAGGGCGAAAGCAACGGCAAGGAGTAAGGACAGAGGGACAAACAGCAGAGGAGGCTGAACGACCGGGAGCGGTCTCTGGAACCAAATACTGGGTTCAAATCCAGCCCCGGCCACTTCGCAACCTGAGGCCTCAGTTTTTTTTTAACTTCTCTGAGCTTCAGTTTTCTCATCTGTAAGATGGGGATAATAACTACACTCACTTCATGAGGATATTATGAGAAATAAATGAGTTAATACAAGCAAAACATTTAAAACAGCTTGAAAACCTCTAGAAGTTTATTATATATTAGCTATTATTATTATAGAATATTTGCATTAGACTTTATAATGTCTTATCTTCCCAAATGGACCAAAGGATCCTGGAGGGCTGCAATGGGGTAAGACTTGAATGTACTTCCCAAGGTGGCCAGCAGAGCTCTAAGCTCAGTGCAGCCTGACTGATTTCCCAGCCGAGGTGTTCAAAGAGTGAAATGGAGAATGATTACAGAGTGGGCATTATGAATGTGAGGATTTAAAACAATTAAAATTCTTTCCAAAAAATCCTCATCTTATCTAAAAAAGGTTGGTCATTGGAAAAAAAAAATGCATCCTTTCTTCTCAGTCTTTGGGGATCTGAAAGCCTTTATCAGTGTGCTAACTTTTGAAGTATAAAGCAGGCAGGTAGGGCCACCTCCACTGTACTGCCTGTGGCTACCTGCAGACCATGTCTCGAAGGTTCTGGGGGAAGATGTGGTTCACCAGGAGTGAGTGACATGACTGTTTAGTGATACCTGCCTTAGGCACATAGGAGGTGCGGCGGCAACCATTCAAGGAATTACCAACCTTGCTATAGACCACAGCTTTCCAATATTTTTCACATCATGACACACACAGAAAAAGACATATTGGTGTGACACACAGGACAGACAAAGCTATTTGCAACTAGGCTCACAGCTTTAGACCCTTCCCAGTTGCCCCGAGGGTTAAGGCGATTGGTTTCTCAGCCAATTAGCAGACATGTGGTCCTGTCTAATATGTCCTTAAGACATTTTGTCCATACTAAAAGTTCCTTGATATTTGATCCTGTCCAAAACCATCTGGCAAGGACCAGATATGCTCATGGACGTTTTGGACAGGACCAAATGTCAAGGACCTTTTGCCGTGGACCAAATGTCTGATGGACCAAATGTCTTAAGGACATTTTGGACAGGATCAAATGTCCTGCAAGGTCTCAGTCCATCTATGATCATGACACAGTGGTTGGGAAGTTCTACCACAGACCCTAAGGAAATACTATGCTTTAATGTGAGCAATTTACAGTACCAATGATTTGCCATGGAGTTCAGGGACAGAAAAGGCCAGACTGTTTCAGTTGTACCAATTAAGGTAAAATCAACAGAATTATCGAGTGTCTACTAATATATTTGGTAGTACCTTAAGCAATGAAGCTAGAAAGAGAATTAAGACAATGTTCCTGCCTTCTAGAAGCCCATAGTCTGGTATTGTCACCATTAAGTAGTTTCTTTTCTTCCAGGTTACCAATCACGCCCCTTGCTTGATCCAGTGGAGCCTCCTCAGCTCTCTGCTTGACTCCCGGCAGCACTGGGCCCTGCTGACCCATGCCCTTCTCCGGGCTTCTGTGGTATCACACTTTCCTGGTCTTCTGAGCCCGCAGGTCATACGTGCCTCTCAGAGCCACCTTCTCCTGCTCATGTCCTTTAGATATTGGTGTCCCTTAAGGCTCTGTTCAGGGTTACTCCCCTCCTCTTTCCAGTTCTGTCCCCAGGTGCTTGTGCTTTCTCAGGGTGTGGTGGAGACTGCTGAACTCCTCTCTCCAATCCAAGTACTGCACCTCTGAGTCACATAACCAACTGTCTCTTGCCACTTAGATGTTCCAGAGACATCTAAAATGGAACATGTCCAAACAAAACTCATCTTCAATCCCATGTTCTCCTGTGTCTCCAATCTTGGGGAATGACATCAACATCCATCTACTATGCAAGCTAGATCACCAGGCTCTGTTAATTATAACTCCTAAATATCTTTGGAATCCATCCATTTCTCTCTACCCTCACTCTCACTGCCCTATTTCAGACCACCATCAAGGGTGGGATGGCTTCAGAGAGATTTTCCTAAGATACAAATCTCAACATGTCATTCCTCTACTTAAAAACCCTTCAGTGGTTCCCCATTGCCTTTTTATTAATCTTAGAATATTTATTAATTCATTAATAATAATCACAACCTCATTACTTGCTAAATATTTTTATAAAAAATAACATTTCCAAAGGAGAAAAAAAATTAATTAACGAGAAGAATGTCATTGTTTTCTATTTTTGCAAATCTCTTTAATGTCTAACTTAATAGAAGATAGTTGGATTCTCATATCTGCTTCTGCATTCAATTCAATATGTTACTTTGGCTTCTGACATATATAAAGAAAATCTAGCCACACAGAGATATACAGTTAAAAACCATGGAGTACAGTAACAGCCTTTTCAGATAATTGTAGATATGCTTCTTTGATACTACTCAGCAAGTTCCCATAGCTTTTTGGATACAATTCAAACATCTTACCATGGCTCACGGCCTCCTGTTTACCATTCTAATAGTCTTTCTCACCACTCCATCTTCACATTCTAGACTCGTGCCCAGAGCCTTCGCTAATCCCCCAAGTCTGGGGTTCGATGCTCTTCTTACGTGCTCTCCTATTTCAGTGTACCTCTCCCAAGATAGCAGTTGGTACGTGGCACTTCAATTACATGTTGACTGGCTGGAAGGTCACAGCAGGCTATAAGCTCTGTGAGGGCAGAGACCATCCATCTTGCTGCTGTTTGTAGACTCAGCCTCTTGTACCACCTGGCATATGTAAGTACTTAAGAAATATTTGTTGAATGAATAAACGAAAGGATAAACACAGTAAAGCATATTGTTGAGTTAAGTTCCACAGGATTTTCTTCAGCAAAGACCTAGCAGTTAGTTGTAACATGGGGACCTAAGTGGTAGGTTAATAATGAAGGCTGAGTGGAAGGAGTGGAAGGGGCTAAAGCAAGGAGGCTCAGAGAACAAAGTGGCTGGCTAACACATTCTTTAAGGACATGAGGCACCCTTTCCCTGTAACACAGGAACCAGCAGTCATAAGGAACCACTGCTGGGAGACCATCGTGGTGCCTGTGAAACTACGAACGGTCACTCCTCAGATAAGAGGTATTTATAACTCACTGTACTGCTTCCAAGTGCTCTTTGGAAGCTGCAGCTTGTGGTATAAACATGAACATGCTTAGTTTCATCCACTGATCTTCTTAGTGCTGTGCGCTGCGCTGGCGCCAGGTAAAGAGGGCTGTGACACACAGAGAAGTGACTAATTTCCTATGGTGCTGAAAGAGCTTAGCTGAGTTGACAAAACAAAGGTACATTAGAAACTAAACAAGAAGCAGTGAGGATCCAGCATATGATTAAGGACTAACGAGAGGCATCTTATTAGACTTAGAGCTAACAATAAGTACTACTAATATAGAGGAAAGAAATATCACCACAGGCTGCTGTCATCAGCAAAAGCTTCATGGAAAACCTGGAAAAAAAAAGAAAAAGAAAAGCACCACAAAACAAACCCACTACCACGACCGCACACACAAACCAGCAATGCATTCATCACATGGATAAAAGATGGGAGGGACAATTACGAGGCTCAGAATAAACTACATATTTGGAAAACAATTCATTGGTACTGCCTTAAAAATATGACCAGTAGAAACAGGCAGGAGACAATCCAACCATGTCAGGTGAAGAGCCATACCCTGACGTGTACAGAGGGCTATGAACACAGTCTATTACATCTTTCTGGGTTGCTTAGTAGCAAGCTGTTTTGGTAGATGTTGGGAGTAAGTAATAAACTAGAGGGAAACTAGACAATCACTTGAAGAAAATCCCAGCTAGCTGTACAGCTCTCAGTTTCACTTTTTCTTTGTGGTTTGTCCAACTTGACCAGTTTTGGGGGCTCAGATACTTCGAAACAGAAAGCAGTTTCCATGGTAGTCAGATCAGGAGACAAAATACATCCTTTTGCTCAGTTTTTAGAGCCTCCGGTTGAGAGATAAAAGTTTCGGGTGGTACTGCTGCTCTCCATCACGTCTCTTCTTCCTCTTTCTTGTTCTGCTTGGCAAGAGTTTGAGAGGCCACAGCCTTGCTTGTCCATGACATTCTTGGTTGGGAGGGCGAGGGCCATGGGTGCTGGTTTAGGGACTGAACTGGGGTGGTAGCAAGAGGAGGGTGAGAGGGCATCTAGAGAGTCTATTATCAGAAAATTGTGCGACAGCCTAGGATACAACTCAACAGCTTGGCTACTGCTGCTCCCCGCAAGGAATACTTCAACCGGTGTGCAAGCCAATGGATGTGTGTCCCAGGTGTGTCTTGATTGATGACTTTTCTCTTGAGAGGCCGGAGACTCCTACCATAGCTGATCTTACTTCTGATACATGGGTACAATTTTAAGGACAGGCTAGATTAGTTTCAAACTCAACAGACACATATATTTTCCCCTTGTTTCAACAAAGCATGGCTCCTGGTAAACTCCTGTTGAGGGAGTCACAGTGGGGCAGGGGCAAGGACTCTGGAAAAAGAGCAGTGGGATTCAAATTCGGCTTCACTATTCACCCTGGTGACAGGCTCTGGGAAAACTGACTAGGGTGAGGATGACATGTGGCATTGGGAATGCCACGCTGAGCCCTATAGTGAACGCTCGTGTCTGTCACTGTTTTCTAAAGGCTGGCTGACCCACCACTCTCTTCTGATGGTGAGCTTTTCTTCCAAGGAGAGTCAGAATCAAAGATAACCCCACCATTTTGAGGGAGGGGTTGGTTTCGATTTTGGTAGAGAATAAGAATGCTCAATGTTTTTAGTGAGGAGGTGGTGGTGAAGGGTGGTGTGAGGGAGACAACAAGCTCCCCACAGCCCCAGCCTCAGGTTGGGGAGATGTGGCGTAGGAAGATGACACCTATCTCCTGTTTTAAGGCTTTTTTACTACCTTAATTTGATTTATGTGCTGTGAACACTGAACACAAATTATGCTAAGGATTGCACAGGAATAACTTCGATATAGCTTCTTTGAAACTATGAATGAAAGAGCATCTTTCAGGATGCAAAGTACCAATTTCTGCATTATATTTTCTGTTTCCTTCCTTCCTTGCCAAATTTTTGGTCATTTTTTTTTCCTCCTTAACTTTAGCTCTACACAAAAATAATTAAATAAAAGTCAAAATTAAAATTAGTTTTGGTACTTATTACCAGTAAGTGTTCTGATAGAACAGGAGGTGAAACATTACTAAAAATGAGATTGGGGATTACTCAAGCTCTCCTTTTACATTTCCTTCCCCAGAGAGGTCATCCATTTCCACGTCTTCAGTGACCACCTCTCATTTCCTTACTTGTACTTCAACAAGTGCTGTGCAGGGCAGACTGCGACTTTCCTGTCTAATGTTAGGTTATCACTGCCTGAGAGCCTGGTGACTCTTTTGGACTCAACTCTCTCCTTTGTACCTTAAATCTAGCCAATTCTCACGTACTACTGACCTTTCCTTTGGAGTGGGTGTGCCACTGTTTGTCCTTGTTGTCCTACTCTGAGATTAAGCTAACAGCCTCTTGGATGACATCACTGCCACTAATATTGCCCCAATCAAATCTGTACACCACTGCAGGTGAATCTTCACAATGCCACTGCGTCAACTGAAAATCTTACTGCATCCTATCTAAATTATTCTGTCTTGTTTTGAAGGTCCTCCCAAACCAGCCCCATCCTAATTATTTCTTAGCTCTTCTCTGCATGTTCCTTCCACTCACTGTGTCCCTCACTTATTGCAGACTATGTCTGCTCAAATTGTGCCTGTCACCTAAAATGCCCTCCCATGTTCCCTCTGACCATCCTTCCTCCTACCACTTTGTACAGGGCTCACCTCTTATTTTATAGTTGTAATTGGCTTCTTTCTCAGCAATTCAAATCCTTACTGCTCTCCCCGTCTGTTGAACTCATAGAGAACTCAATCAAGCTGCCAATCTAAAAGAATAACACTGAGTCTAGGTTTCCTCAACTGTAAAATGGAAAACTGGACCTGAGGATCCTTAAATTAATAATGAGTTGCCTCTTCTGAGGCAATATGTTAAAGAATATCTCGAAAGCCAAGCAGTTCTCTTTCAAAAAGAGATCTTTGGGGCTGGCCCGGTAGCACAGTGGTTAAGCTTGCATGTTCCACTTTGATGGCCTGGGGTTCATGGGTTCAGATCCCAGGTGTGGACCTGCGCACTGCCTGTCAAGCCATGCTGTGGCAGGCGTCCCACATATGAAATAGAGGAAGATGGACACGGATGTTAGCTCAGGGCCAGTCTTCCTCAGCACAAAGAGGAGGATTGGCAGCAGATGTTAGCTCAGGGCTAATCTTCCTCAAAAAAATAAAATAAAATAAAAAAAGATCTTCACTGTTCCAGCAGGAGTCCAACAGCCACCTGCCAGAGCGGTTGTAGGAGGGATTCCTAGGCAGACACTGGTCTAGATAACCTTCATTTTATACCCTCCTGTGCTACTCATGAGTGTTATCTGCATTGATCAAGGATCTCTAATGAGCTATGACCACCCCTCCCCATGAATCCAGGCTCAACATGCATGCATTTATCTTTATCACTTAAAAAAGTATGATTTTTAAAAAATCTCGGTATTGCTAATCTGTGCTCTAATCTCGGACAGAATGTCATGACTCACTACTCTGGAAATTCCTGGGTTCCTGCTGCTTTATTCACAAAACCACGCATGTCACCCACAGTATCAGGTTGCAGGGTCCGAACCTGGGGTGGGTTCCATGAAATTCAAGCCTTCTTCAGATGATCAGAGGGATTTTTCCTGAGAAATTCATGGGTACCCCAGTATTCTGTCCTGCACTAGAATTGTTTTATGGTTTTGAAAACCCATAGGGATGACTTTTTTGGTGGAAGAAAAATTTGCAAAATGATTATCAGGATGATTTTTCTAATATACTCCTGTTGAACATTATGTCCGCTTCAGGGTACATATCTAAATTCATTTATGGTTTTAAAAAGTGATTAACAAGTGATAAGAGAAAAAATTATGAAAAGAATTAGGATTGCTTATAATTTGTACCTCTCCAAAATACCAACTAAGTATGTCATCATCATTTACTTGTTTTCTTAAATACCATGAGATTGTACCACACTCCTCTTTCTCATGAAGACACCAAGGCAGAATGGAAAATAGAAATGATTTTGTCAAGGTCACTTAATGAGTCAGTCTTGGAAAGGGATTAGAATTTAGATTGATCCTATCTGTTCTGAATTTTGTCAAAAAGGTCAGTATGATCAACTACAAGAGCACCAGAAACATAACAGTAGTTTCTGCAAGGAGGTACAGATTGAGATCAACAGCTTAGCTTTAATTTCACTTGAAAATAGAGTTCTTGCACCTAATTTTGATTTAGTTTGCAGATTTTTATCAACTCAGCATTAGTAAATTATTCCACACCTGATACTATACACTTCATACTCATAAAAGAAAAAAGTCATAAAAGAACTAGCTCTAACTGATGAGATTGCTTTGTTGACAAGGCAGCACAGCGACTTGACAAGAATGGTTTTCAAATCAAATTGTACCCAAAAGTGAAAGAGCAAAGCTAAAAAGGAAAAGTGCTGAGAAGTGTGCCACGTGCCTGCACGCTGTCTTTAAGGCTGCTCAGGTTACTCTAGGCTGAGAACTTGCTCCCTTTGGATTCAAGGTGGATTCCTTTGCTACACACACACACGTGTGTAGATATAGGTACATAGTTTTCAGGGCTCCACTCAGAATGTACTTCCTCTAGACAGTATTTCTTGACCCTCAATGGCTGGGCCAGGTGCTTCTCCTAGAAGAACGCTAACAACACTTTACTGTAATTGCATCTTTCTATTCTCACCTCACGGAGAGGAAGGATCATGCTGTCTTGTTCACTGTGGTGCTCTCCAGAGCCTGGCTGGACACTATGCATATTTTGTGGAAAGGATGATAATGGAAATTGTAGTGTTGGTGAGGCCAAGAGGTGAATAAGAAGCTTCCTCAGAGACCTAGCTAGATGAAGGGGCAATGACAGAAACTGGTTTAATGGGCTGGCACCTGCCAGCATAAAGGTCTACTAGGTGGGTCTTGACATTTAAACACACTGAGGGATAATCACACATGCTGCAACACGGATGAACTTCAAAAACATGGTGCTAAGTGAAAGAAGCCAGTCACAAAGGACCAGATAGTATATGATTCCATTTATATGAAATGTTCAGAATAGGAAAATTTATAGAGACAGAAAACAGGTTAGTGGTTGCCTAGGGCTAGTAGTTGTAGGGGGAGTGGTGGGAGGATTAGGGAGTGATTGCTAATGGGTACAGTTTCTTTTTGGGGTAATAAAAATGTTCTAACATTGAACGTGTGATGGTTGTACAACTCTGTGCATATAATAAAATCACTGAATTGTATACTTTAAGTAGCTAAATTATATGGTATGTGAATTCTAGCTCAGCAAAGCTATTAAAAAACTTTAAAAATGCATTGAGAACCTGAGAGCCCTTTTACTACACTAAAAATATTTTACTAAATTACAAATATTTGATTAATCTGATAGGAACTCTCATGATTTGCAAGGCAGATATGACTCATAATAATGCATATGTTAGATGTTACCTAACAACTGTTGCTGGGGTGGATAAAGAGAGAAACAATTTTCACAGCCACAAAACATTACTAAGAGAGGGTGAGAGAATATACATAGCTCAATTCAACCAAATACTGAGAAAATAACTGAAATGCATGTGTGAATAATGGTGAGCTGCTGTAGGCACTAACAACATCTTCCCTTGAAGGTCAAACAGTCTGCTTGTTACTGAAAACAGGTTACAATCATCCAGGAAACACTGGGCAGCCCAAGGAAGTGACAACAAGCAATGACAAAATGAGCAGCAACAGACTTCAGTGCTTTGTTGACAAAACTCCCACTTGGCTTATAGCAAGCATGATGCATTCACAGTGGGCTTCACCTTAATTCTACTTCTAAAGTAAATGGAGATTTTACAGAAATACCTTATGGAAAGTTTTGTCGAGAAGTTCACGTGGTGGTGTATAACAGTATTATCATCATCTGCCAACAGAGAAACCAGCGGTTACAGAAATAACAGATGTCCAAAACTCAGAGAGAGTTCAGACTTCCCAGTAAAAAGTTGCTTTGACAGCTGCTGGCTACATAATCTTTTAGAGCAGGGAGTTGGCAAGGTTTTTCCGTAAAAGGTGAGATAGTAAATGTTTCAGGTTTCAAAGACCAAAAAGTAAAATCAAAGATATTATGTCGGTACTTATAGAATCAATGAAAATGTAAAAACCATTCTTAGCTTCAGGTTTGGCCCATGGGCCACAGCCTATGGGCTCTTGTTTTAGTTTTTTATTTTATTTTTTTGAGGAAGGTTAGCCCTGAGCTAACATCCACTGCCAATCCTCTTGTTTTTGCTGAGGAAGATTGGCCTTGAGCTAACATCTGTGCCTATCTTCCTGTACTTTCTATGTGGGACACCTGCCACAGCATGGCTTGGTAAGCGGTGCGTAGGTCCACGCTGGGGATGCGAACCAGTGAACCCCAAGCCACCGAAGCAGAGCGTGTGAACTTAACCACTATGCCACTGGGCTGGCCCCCTTGGATCCTTGTTTTAAAGGTTACCAGTTTTTGCGGGGTTTTTTTGGTGACGAAGACTGGCCCTGAGCTAACATCTGTTGCCAATCTTCCTCGTTTTGCTTGAGGAAGATTGTCGCTGAGCTAACATCTGTGGCAATCTTTCTCTATTTTTTTTATGTGGCATGCTGCCACAGCAAGGCTTGATGAGCAGTGTATAGGTCCGTGCCCGGGATCCAAACCCGTGAACCCCGGGCCACTGAAGCAGAATGCATGAACTTAACCACTATGCCCCAGGGCCAGTCCCTAAAGATTACCAGTTTTTAAGAGTAATAACTGTCAAGTTAGCTCCTAAATCAGGACTCTCTCTCAGACTTCCCTAGAGTCAGAAAACAGATGCCCAATGTGATCATAATAACTAATACCTGGCAGATCTTTCTGGTATATAAAGTGACTTTTTAAATGATTTTATCCTCATGACAACCCTATTAGATAGATTGTGTATAGATCTCCCTGTCAAGCCAGGGTTGACCCCTTAACTGCAAATTTCTTGCTTTTCATTTATATTCTGCTCCTTTTCTATCGTGAGCATAGGTTTTTCCCATTACAATTAGCAAAAAGAGGGAAACGTGCTGAGAAGCTGCAGAGACTCATGTAGCAACCCCACTGTTCAAATGTTCATTATTATAGGAAATTTCCATGACTGCTCTGGAGTTTTGAATGTGCAGAGTCTCCGCAAAGCTTGACTGTGGCCATTTACTATCATTCAGGGAGCAAGCTCTACCTCACCACCATGAATATCGTGAAAACACAGAATACTCATCATTTCCCAACTGGTCGTCTTCCTCCAGCATCACGTTTTCAACTGATCATTCATATTATGGCCAAAGTATTCTTCCTTAAAGACAAATCTAACTTACTCGCCTGCTTAAAAGGCTTCATGGACTCACTACCTTCTTGCAAGACAAAAGAAAAAACAAATCTCAGCGTGGCATAAGACCCCTTATGTCCTGGCCTCTGCTTTCTCCCCAGCCTCATCTTTCCCTGCCTTTTCCTTAGGGAAGCAAGCGCCAAGCTCAGGCAGATGTAGTTCCTTGTTGTTCCCAAAGCTGTGTTGAGCCCCTGTGCTTTTTCTCACAAGGGTCCGTAAGCCTAAAATGCTGACCTGAATGTTGGCCTCTTCAAGATTCTCCTCAACCACATGGGGCTTTGCTGAATCCCTCATGGAGAACTTGGACTCTCTTTTTGCTGCATACAAACTCCAATAGAAACCTAGCACTTAGTATTGACTCATCTATCTTCCTCTAGTGGATTTCTTGAAGGCCAGGGCAGTGTCATTTACTCTCTCAAGGCTGCACACTGCAGCAGAACCAGAGAGACATAAATCAGTAAAACATCAGCTCCCGTCCTTCAAGAGCTCATATACTATTTGATGAATGAATAAAACACAAACCCGTGAAAAGCTACGTAATGGCCCCAGCAGTGGAAAAATGTCCACAGCTGCAAGTAACAAAATGACTCTGAGATGTCACCAACCATGGAGCCAGCAACTCTGTTAAAGGGAGACGAGTGAATCTGAGAGCAAGGAGCTGTGTAAGTAGAGTTAATGTGTATCGAACACATAAATTAACGAAAGAATGGGAAAACTACAGGCAGGGAGGGAGATGAGAAATACAAGTAAGAGACTGCAGCATTATTATTAGTAAACTTAGTTTTCATCAATAGGAGTCCGTAAGATAATCATCTGAGAGCTTCTGGGTAGTGACTACTTTGCAAGTGTCCAGAAAGATCACATCACTGTGCCTGATGATGAAATTAAGGACACCGTACACTGACCCTGACAGCGCTCTGGTCTCAAGCTCCAAACGAAACAAGGTCTACAGAGTGGTCACACTGTTCATCGCCCTTTAGAGCTATGGACTCTGTATACACTTCAGAGCATGTTAAAAATGTTTTCAGAAGTCTAACGTCATAGAGAACTTTAAAGAACCTGGATGTGACTACCATAGTGACGTCCGAGAATGAGGCCAGGTGCTCAGAGGAGAAGTGAGGCTCGCTCTTCCTCCACTTCCAATTCATGCATTACTTCTGAATGTGCTGCATTCCCACTGAAACTCCTTTGAAGAGGGAACTAATTCTTGCTGACTCTAGTGGTCTTTTCTTAGTCATTATCTCTGCTTGGCTTTTTTTGGGGCCGGGGGTGGCATCTGAATCTGTTGAACACCTACTCTCCCACTCTTCCTGAAACACTCTACTCTCCAGGTTTCCTTGCGACTGAACTTTCCTGGTTTTCTCCTCGACCCCCTGGAATTCCTTTTCTTCCTCCTCTCTGCACTCTCTAAATATGTCTTGGGCTATCTTTAACGGTTTGCTTCACATTTGTCCTCTCAGAAGATATCTGTATACTTTCTAGCCCTGACTATTCAGCTGGAATTCAGTACATTAGGTAATTCTGTAAATACTTACTGTACATGTATTTAGTCATTAATCCCCCAAATATGTGAGTTCCTAATGTGCCAGGCATTATTCACATACTGGAGATACAAAGAAAAAACTCTCGACCCACCCAAGACACACTGCTGGTAGAGACAGGGAAGGAAATCAACAGTGAGCGGCAGGAGTACTAAGTGCCCAGAAAGAGACCTCCAGGCGCCCTAGGACCAGAGAGAGGATCAGATCCAACCAGGGGGCTGGAGAAGGCCTCCCCGAGGAGGTGATATTTGAAACAAATACTGAAGAATGAACAGGAGTTAGGCGAGCAAAAATTGTGTGTGGGGGTGGGGTGGGGCGTGGTGGGGAAGTTGGTACAGGGGAAGTTTGTTTTGGGCAGAGAAAAGGGCAGATGTGAGGGCAAGAAGTGAGAAACAACAGGGCTATGATAAATGTAAATAGTTCAGCATGGTTAGCCTAAGGGCTGCACATGGGGCCGGAGGAAAAGATGTGGCTAAAAAGCAGGAAAGGGCCTTGTGTAACGAGTTTTAACTACCTTGAAAGCTACACATAGGTTCTGAAGGGTTTTAGTAGAAGTGAAACAATCGGATTTGTGTTTTCACAGAGATCTCACTGGGGCTGAATTGTGGGGTGGGATGTGGAGAGGGAGGCAGTCATGACAAGTGATTAGGTAAGAGGCTACTGTAGAAATCCAGGTAAGTGATGATGGTGGCCTGAACTAAGGCAGTGGGATGAAGAGAGAGGGAACGACTAGGAAGGTAGACTCCAGGAGACTGCACTGGAGGCGAGGGAGAAGAGGGAAATGGATGCAGAAGAGGGGAAAGTCTGCGGCGAAGCCAAGATGCTCTGGTGTGGGCTTTGGGTAGATGACAGCGCTTTCTTTAGGGTAAGGAGTGAGAAGGAGAAGAAAATTTGGCAAAGAAATGGTAAATTTCAAGTGCCTGTGGAACAGTCAAGTGGAGATGTCCAGATGGCAGCAGGCTATTTAGGTCTGGAGCCCAGGAGAGAGGGATGTCTAGCTTGTAGATCTAAATCTGGGAGTCATGGGCTTAACAGAGTGGTGACAGCGATGGGCTAGGTGGGTCCCCTGCTGGGAATGTCTAGGGCAAGCAGCTCAGCAGACTGGACCTCAGGAAACAACAGAGTTAAGGAGTGAGCAGAAGAGCTAATAAACAGACTGCCATCATCCAAGCCAAGGCATTCACACAGCTGAGAGATGGATTTTAGAAATCTGTTTCTTCCTCTGCAGTCTCTCCTTTCTCCCCCCAATCTTACACACTGCAATAAAACAAATTTTTCTGAGATAATTGTCCTACTTTTATTACTGACTAAATCACTCTTTATAGACTCCAATGTCAAAACCCAAATCTGCTGTCAGGACTAAAAGTGCCTCTCTCTGTTACAGTTGCTGTAGTATTTCCCATTTCTCATGACAGATCCTACCATGCTCCAGTCAAACAGGTCTCCTTGAGGTCTTTCCTCTCCAGGGCCTCTTTATCATCTCCATGCCCCCTCACTCTTGCTGGTCCTCTCCTCTGGGATAATCTGCCTCATCCTCTCTTCCCACCCAAATCCTGCCCATCCTTCTAGTGCTTGAACGCTCCTTTCACATTATTAGTCCACACTCACGGCGCTCTTCTCCATCTCTTACTGCCCGGGGTACTCTAGTCAATATTTCATTGTTCATGGATGCTTATCTAATTCAAGCATATCTGCCCAAGTTCCCTGAAGTTGATCACAGACTCATTAAGGGAAAGGGCACGTTCTTCACTTCTTTTACACCCGGAGTACCCACCAGTCTTGGTCAGAGGGAGTCTCAAGTAATGACTGACTGACTGACTGTGACCCCAGAGCCAAGCGAGGACCGCAGTGAGCACTAAGCAGCTACCAGGTGGCGAGATGAAATATGACAATAGCAGGCAAAAGAAATATAAAGGAATACACTGAAACAAGACTTTAGCGCTATTTTGGAATGCTTGAAATTAAAAACTGCAGACAGAGCAATCTAATGTATAGCAATTAGTAACTGAATGACTTTCTGACCAAATAAACTCTGGGTTCTATGAAGAACATCTGAAAACCAATAGTTTTTAAACAAACAGATTTATTTTAAGTGCAATAACAATTTGAGGTTGCCTACAATAAAAGATACAAGGACATTAAAACGAAAAGATATTTTAAAAACATATAGAAGGTGAAAGCAAAAGTTCTAACTTTGGGTTAAACAATTAATTTGATTGAACATTAAACATGGCACTGAGTTTCCTGCTAGCCAAAGCAAAAAAGAAAGAAAAAAAAAATCACAAGGAGCTCTCCTTAATGGGAGGCAGTTTGATGAAGGATTGAGCAGAGGCCTTGGAGTCAGACACACCTGGGTCCCAATCCTGTACCCCCATTGGCAGCTGTGTGTCCTTGGGTAGGCCAGCACCCCCAAGTCCCAGGGGAAACGGAGGAAATAGCTTTATCTCTCAAGGCTGATGCTAGGAATAAATGAGGAGGGAACTGAGTAAGCCTAGGACAAAAATAGTATGCTCTTTACTCTCCAGCAAATCATTCAACGTAAAGGCCCTGGAAAGAGTCCAGGGCTTGGGATTCTGAACCTTACACCTACTGGGGGCAAGACCAAGCTCAGACAGTGAAGGAGCCTGCCAAGCAGTGGGTAGAGCCTCAGATCAAAGGCTATCACTTCAGAGCTGCCTGGCTGGAATATAGTCTCCAGGAGGGCAGGGATTTTGGTCTGTGTTAGTCATTGCCACTTAGGCTGTGCAACCTGGCAGAGCCTACGGTATTCAAAGTACTTGTGGTGGGGAAAGACACTGTATGGAGTTTACAGCAAGCCACAAGGGACAACTACAGTATGGATCCCTAGGGTACTGGAGTAAGGGCCTGCATATATGACAGAAAACTACATACTTTCAAGAGACTGCTGCTGGACCCTGGAGAACAGGAAGTGTCTGACCATGGGTATAAAGTGAGACCTACCAAGTATTAAGGTCACATGGGCCCAAAGAAACCCACCATCAGATGGAAGTGGCGTATCTAAGATCAGCATGAGCATGGCTGGACAGCACAGGTGAGCTGCAGAAGCAGGTATGCCAGACCACCATGTTAATCACCTCTGTTACACCAAAACCTCTTCCCTCATTCACACTTCCTGTCACATGAGGGCGAGTCCCTTAAACCAATAGACAGAGGAGGAAAATGGCCAAATTTGGTTCACAGATGGGTCGGCTCGGTACATAAGTGAAAGCTGAAAATGGGCTGTGGCTGCACTACAGCTCCACTCAGGGGTGACCTTGAAAAACAGTGATGAGGGGAAATCCTCCCAATGGGCAGAGCCTGGGCAGTGCAGTTATGTATCCACTTTGTGTGAAAAGAGAAGTAGCTTGAGGTAATAACATATGGATTCACTGGACACAGTAAATGACTCGGTTGGTTGGTCAGAGTACTGGAAGGTAGGGGACAAGGAGACCTGAGGAAGAGGCATGTGGATATAGCTAAAGGAATAGGCATGAGGTGTGACATCTATGTTTTGCTGGTTAATGTCTACCATGGATAACCACCACAGAACAGGGAGACAAAATGACTCAGCCAATTGACATCAGTCAGCCCCTACCGCTGGCCACTCCCATATTGGCACATGAACAGGGTAGCCAGGGTGGCAGGGACGGGACTATGCATGGACTCCACTCTCTAAGGCGGACCTCGCTACCAACAGCAACAGAAACCAATGCTGAACCTGACAGACCACCATCCCTCAAGGAGAACCAACAGTCACTTAGTGCCAGGTAAACTATACTGGGCCCTTTTCACTCTGGAAGGGGCAAGTTATGGACCGAAATGTGTCCCTGCAAAATTCATAGGTTGAAGTCCCTAACCCTTAATGTGACTTTACTTGGTGATAAGGCCTTCAAAGAGGTAATTAAGGTTAAATGAGGTCATAAGGGTGGGGCCCTAATCCAATAGGATTGGTGTCCTTATAACAGATACCAGGAGCACACACCTGAAAAGGCCATGTGAGGACAGAACAAGAAGGTGGTTGTCTGAAAGCCAAGGAGAGCCCTCACCAGAAACCAACCCTGCTAGGACCTTGAGCTTGGACCTCTAGCCTCCAGAACACTGAGAAAAATAATTTCCCCCATTTGTGGAATCTAGGGTTCCTGCTCCTGAAACTCTAGATTCCATGGGTTTACAGAACTTGTCTCACAGGAGGGGAAAACTTCCATCTGGGGACAAAGCAAGAATGCCATTACTTTTTAAGTTACAGCAGTTGCCCAGTCATTTTGGGGTCTTGTGCCAGAAGACCAGCAGGCAAGGAAAGGAGTCATTATGCTGGCAGGAATACTTAACCTGATCATCAGGAAAAGGTATGGCTATAGGCACAAGGGGGAGCATATGTGTAGCACCCAGGTGATCACCTGGGCATTGCCTCGTACTCCCTTGCCCAATTTTTACAGTAAATGGACAAATGCAGCATACACAGCCTGAGAAGGGCCTAGTGACCAGGGACTCAGACCCCACAGGGATGAGGGTATGTGTCACTTCACTAAGTAAGCCTTTCAGCCAAGGTGAGGGGACTCTTGAATGGACACTAGAGAAGGGAGACAATGATCAGTATGCCCTTGAGACCAGCTTCAGCAGAAGGGGATGTAGGTTGTCCTGCTAACCTTCCTTGTCAATGTTGCTCCCAGGAAGAGTGCCACTGGAATCTTGGAGGAGGTGCTCCAAGAACTTAGGTAAAACAAGAAGATCCAAGCGGTGTGAGGGTTAGATGCTGTGGTCTGCTGCCCAGATCCCCCACCTCCCTAAGGACTGAAGCTCTCAATCTTCCCACTGCTGGGGTGTTGGTACCTGACAGTTCTAAAGGGACACTCCCTCAGTGATGGGGTGCATCTGTGGAGAGCCAGTTGGCCTAAGACCTGCAATCTGCACCAATGACTTGTTGGCGGAGGTTTACAGTTCAGCTCCTTGTCTGAATCTGGGACAACGTGGAAGGGCTCTGCCAACGCCACAGCTCTCTGTAAGATTAGCTCAGGCCTTCTTTGTAATTGTTGTTCAAAGTCTCCCTCTGTCCTTCATCACCACTCCCCCAAGATGCGGATCCTGACAGCATTCTCTGATAAACTTCATACATAAAAATCTGCCTGGGGATACCAAGCTGAGAAATACAACTTTTCTGGCTTGCTTATAAGCAAAAGATCCATACTTATGTAATGGGGAATCTCCTCTCAGGTCTCCCAAAGGTATTTTAGTCAATGTATTTCCCTCAAATCTGCTCTTCTGATGTTGGTGGAAATGGTGCTGTCTATCCTATTATCTAAGCCAGGAGCCCTTCTTTCTCTCCTTTATAGCTCTGTCCATCCTACCTGAAAATATTTACACTCACCACTACTCAGTTTTTCGGATACTGATCACTCTGTGTTCTCATGATTTTCATTCTTCCCTCTGTTTCCTTGAAGGATCTACCTCCTCCTCCTGCTAAATACAAGGCTTAGTCTACACCCTACGTTCATCTTGGATGTAATTCTCTTATAGAACTCATCTAGCACTTTGCTTTTATCTCTCAACCCTACAAAGGTGACTCTGTGATCTACACTTCCAGCTTTGACCTCTCTAAGAGAGATGTCTGTCCTCCATATTTAACTACATCATGGGTATGGTATCTTTACTGTATGTTCCAGAGTCACCTCAAATTCAAATACATCTGAAGGGAACAACCTTTGTGTCTCTCTTTCACCTGTAGACTTAGCCCATTGATAAAGGCCCCCCTTCTTCCCACCCCAGATATAAACTCTGGGACGCACATCTCCAATGGGACACTAGGATGTCACATCTGATTTCACTTCTCCAGACCACTGTGAGGCCTGTAGACCTACTTCTCCCACCCAATGCACACAGGAGACAGGGAGACGGCAAGAGACAACAGCAGTCTCTCATACCCCAGAGGGTAAAGAAGATGGAGACAAGAAATGAACAGCTCAGTGTGCTGGATCACAGAAGCGACAAAGAGAGATCAGGTATGAGGTTTTAGCCTGACATACTGTAACCCTTGAAAGACAAGTGTGTTTGGATACAGCAGTTTTTGTACATAAATGCTCAATATTTCCTGATGATTAATGACAAGGCTAGGAAAACACAACATTTGTTTGATTTACTCATTGGTTGCTCCCTTGAAAATTTTCTTACCTTCGTATTCTCTCCATTTCAACCAAGGAAAATCAAGAAGTTTTACACTTGCTCTTCACTCCAGAGCACATGATAATAAGCATTTTAACAGGAAGACACTGCGGCTTTTACAAGATTATAAAAACAGATAAATATCACGTCTTGCTAACTAGGTTGGTGTTTCTCTAAGAAATAATGTTTATCTAATAGAAGCGGGACAAGAATGTCCAGTTTGACCAGTCTTTCAGCTACAATTTATTTTTTTACCTTTAAAAAAAAATGAAAAGCCACTATCAGAGACCTACACTCTATTTGGAAACATATCAAAATATCCACATTGCAATGCACAGGAATAAAATGTAGTCTCTACCACACATACAGCCACAGAGGAAAAGTTTACTCAGGCCACTCAGTATTTTTGAGTTTTTAATTATTATTATTATTTACCTGCTGCTGTCTTTGTCGCCTCGCTTGTGCAAACTGAGAGAGCATCAGCTGCCGATCAAGCAGCTCCATTCTTTGCTGTCTCTGAATGTCTACTGTGGCCCCCATCCCAATTCTGGCTTCGGTGGCCGGTTCTGAAGATGCGAAGATGGGCTCAAGTGTCCAAGAAAAGAACTTTGCCATCCAGCTGGGGATGCAGAGCACCTGATGAACTCGTAACACGTTGCTGTTGTAGCAGATACCAGAAACCTAAAAGAAAAAAGTCCAACTGGATTGTTTAAATGTAATAAAAGTTTAAAGAACATATTTTCCATAGAAATCAATAACCAAAAAATACTTCTGATGGTATTTTTCTTCATTCTAGCAGTGCTGGGTGATAATGAAAACTCCTACCAAGTTGCAGAATACTAAGCAGTACAAATCAACAAAAAACTTAATTTACTCATTAAACAAATTTGTTTTTATTAAGTTAGAAGAGATAGCAAAATCCTAACTACTTAACACTGAAAGTACTGGTAAAATATTTAAAAAACAATGCTTTCATTTTAGAAAAGCCATAAAATATCTGATCATCAAAACACTTTCACACTAACTCTGTGGTTACTCTTATTGGCAGATGGCCACTGGAGACAGAGAGTGGCAGAAAACAACTTTGATGTTCAATGATGTAATCTAGCCATATAATAAATTTGCCAGAAAATAAAAACAATCTAGAATTTACATAGTGTTTTAATACATTTTTCAAGTATTGATTTTTCTAGGTTTTTAAATCCTGGCCAACAGTTAGCAATTAACAATTCTGTTTATAAACAAGCCTATTTTTCATCTTTAAGGTAATTTATATGGTAAGAGAAGTCTAAAGACTCTCTGTGGTCTTCTAGGTAAAAATAAGTATGGCTATTCTTTTGTAAAAAAATCTTTAATTTTGTGAATTTGATTCTTAGAGTAAGAAATTATTCATACCAAATTAGAGCATATTTGAAAACTTTCTGTCTAACAGGAGAAGAGTAGACTTTAACATTCTATTAATAACATTCAAATTAATTAATTAGGCAAGAATTTATTGAGCACCTGCTATAGACCAGGCACTTGGAATATAGCCAAGACAACATAAACAGGTCCTATCTCACAGAGGTAACAGGTCAATAGGAATAACAGAGAATAAACACGTAAACATGCAGAACAATTCTCGACAAGTTCTATGAAGAAAACAAAACAAACTGACTTGGAGCAGGGACTTTCTTTAGGTTGGATGGTCAGGGAAGCTTTGGAGGAAGTGACACGAGTGAAGATATTAAGGATGATGGGGTGCCAGAGATTTGAAGAATTGGAGGAAGAGCATTTCAGGCAGGGAAAACAGCAAATGCAATGCAGGAATGAGTTTGGGAGCATCTATGAGAAATCTTAAGTTGAGCTATCAAGTGAGTAGTTGGATATACAAATCTGGAACTCAAGGGAAAAGTTAGCAGAGATAAAGATTTTGGAGTCACTGGATTAGATGGTGTTTAAAACAATGGGACTAGATGAGACAATATGGGGGTTGGGGACATATGATAGAAGTGAAAAGAGGACTTAGGATTGAACCCAGGGGTACACCAATATTTTGTGGATGGACAGAGTAGGAAAAGTCAGTAAAGAAATCTGAGAAGGGGCTGCCAGTGAACAGAAGGAAAACTGAAGCTAAGAGAACAGTGTTTTAAAGATGGGAATGGTCAGCTATGTCTAATGCAGCTCAGAGTTCAAGTAATATAGAGAAAGGAAAACAACCATTGGATTTGGCAAAATGGATGCCTTTGATGACCTTATAGGAACAGTTTCGGCGCAGCAGTAGGAGCAAAGACAGACTACAGCAGGCTGAAGAGTGAATGGTGGAAGACTTTTGGTTTTAAATACTTTCCATACCGCTTCTCTTAAAAATGGTGCAAAACAACAAAGAAAACGAAAACAGAAATAAACTCCACATTCAGTGAAACTAGAAAGTGAAGAGAAGCAGAATATGCCACACCAAAATATGCCACTTTGGCATAATGGTTATTTTAAATT
The DNA here is from genome assembly GCF_021613505.1 of Equus quagga. Taxonomy (NCBI): domain Eukaryota; kingdom Metazoa; phylum Chordata; class Mammalia; order Perissodactyla; family Equidae; genus Equus; species Equus quagga. The sequence goes on from NC_060272.1 coordinate 14,051,293, forward strand.
AAAGTTACTTGAGAAACAGCTGGTACAAGAGGGACACTCTGACCCTCCTTAGTTCTCCTGAAAGCAGGAAATAAATTGCCCATGTGAAGGTATCCTCCTCGTACGAGGAGGGTAAAAGGCATTCTTACTGCCAGAGAGAGAATTCAAGGCCAGAAGGCTGCATAAACAAGTCTTGTTACTTCCTCACTAACTTACTACCCTAAGCCTGACCTTCTTGTCTTTCCAATTCTTCACAAATTTATTGTTTCTTTGTCTAAAAGGTATAAAACCTGCCTGCTTTGGTCACTTCTTTGAGCCTCATATCTTTGGGGCTCCTGTACATATGAAATTAAATTCATTTTTCTGCTGTTCATTTTTCTTATGTCTATTTAATTATTAGATCAGCGAAAGAACATAGAAAAGAAGAAACAAATTTTCCTTCCCTACAAAAGCATCTGTAATCCTGAAACACACTAAGAAACTGGGAAATACATTGAGTAATTAGAAATCACTTAGTATATGAGAAGAAGGGTAAGTCCAAATGCTGGCAGAGTCCCCTGGAGCTCAGGTAGGTTCAGGGTCTATAGGCACCAGGTACTGGGGATAGCAGGAGTGAAGTGGCGGATTACTAAACTCTGTGTAAGAAGCAACCTGAATTCCTTCCTGCACCCAGCATGACCCACATCTCCTCTCCTCTTCTCTACAGTGAGAAGGTAAAAATCTCTGCATGGCATGGCTCAAAGAGGCTCTGAAGGGGGTAGAACAGGCCCAGAGGGGAGGCCTGGGGCTCTACACAGGCGGATTCCATTCAGACAGGGAGGCGCTCCAGTATATGTCTCACAGAGCTTCCAGGAGAAGACAACAGAGAGAATATGGGGAGAGGGAGACAATATTTCAAGAGATAATGGCTGAGAGTTTTCCAGAATTAATAAAGAATATAAATCCTCAGGTTGAAAATGCAAGAGTCCCAAGAAGGATAATAAAATGAAATTTATCTCTAGATCTATTGCAGTGAAACAAAGAAAGAAATCCTTAAGAGTAACCAGAGATAAATGCAGACTGCCTAGAAAGGAAAAACAATTAACTATCAGCAGATAACAACAACAAAAACTATGAGATACTTAGGAATAAACTGAATAAAAAATATGTAAGGCCTTTATAGAGAAAACTAAAAAACTATAATAAAGGAAAATTTTTAAAAACCTAGAAACAAATAAAGATATCACATGCATGAACGGGAAGATACAAAATAGTTAAGATACCAATTTTCACCAAATTAATATATAAATTCAAAATAATTCAAAATAAAATCTTAGGGTTTTTGTTGGAACTTAAACGTTAATCCTAAAATTCATATAAAATGTTTAAGGTTTAAACTTTAAAAACAAAATGTTGGGAAAAAGAAGCCAGACACAGAAGATTGCATATATTATGATTCCACTTTTGTAAATGGATCATTCTGAATTACAAATCAAGTGAAAAAATTGTAAAGCAAAGCATGAAGGTGATGATCAGAGATCCCAAGAGAGCAGTCACGGGATGGGGGGGGCCGAGGGGTTCTAGGGCTGGCAATGCTCTGATCTGCGTGGGCTTTTAGGGGTGTGTTCACTTTACAGTGATTGGTTCAGCTTCATGACATTTATAGTTCATGCACATTTTGCTATGTGTTATATATCACAATGAAAAGATTTAAAAATGAAGAATAAAGGATCCAGAATAGCCAAGGTAATTTTAAAGAAACATAATAAACCCTATCAGATTTCAAGATATGCTATAAAGTTTGAGTAAATAAAATAGTGTGGTCTTTATGTAGAGCTACTCAAATAGACCTAAAGAACAAGAGCATAGAAACAGACTCGTGAGTACAAGGGCACCTGGTATACAGCATAAAAGGGTAAATTAGAGGGAAAAGCATACACAAACTATGCGTAAGGATAAAGACAAAACAGGTCCCCATTCCTGATACCATACAGAAACTCCCAACAGATTAAGGACACAAACATAATTTAGAGAACTGTCAATCTTTCTGCACAAAATACTGAAGGAAGGAACATCTTTTTGGCATTGGGATGGGATTCGTAAATAAGAAATATAAAGCACAAACCATAAAAGAAAACATACATTTATTTACTTTACAATTTAAAAGCTACATTACACCAAAAGTTATCATAAATGAAGTGAAAAGACAAGTAAGAGCCTGGAACAAGGTATTTAGAATTCTCCTAGTCAATAGAGTTCAGAACATATAAAGAAACTCTATAAATTTGTAAGAAAATGACAATCAACCCAATTTACAAAGTAGATGAAAAGACAATTTCAGAAGAGGAAATTCAAACGGTCAGCAAACATCTGAACAGATGTTTATCCTCATTCATTTTTAGGGAAATGCAATCTAAAATGAACAATGTTAAAATATAACAATAATTGGCAAAAACTGAAAAATCTGGTATGAGGTTTTGGTGAGGATGAGGCGAACTGAGAACTCTCACCCAATCCTAAGGGAAGGTAAAGGGCTACAGGCCGGCTGGAGAGCCATTCGAGGATGCCTAGCCGAGCTGAAGGGTGCTTTAGGGAGCACTCGATTGCAATGCTGTATGTGACAGCTAGGAAATGGAAACAAAGTGTCCCAAGTAGAGGAAGGGCTAATGAGTGGTATTCCATCCAATGGAATACCAAACAGTAATTAAAATAAATTCAGTGTACATGTATGAACATGTTTTTTAAAAGGTATCATATATTGTATTCATCTTTTTGCAAAATTTCAAAACACAAAATAATAGCAGAGACTGTTAGTGGGCACATACTTACGTAGTAAGCAGAGAACCATGGAGAGCGGTTTCTTCTACAGGAGATGACAGGGAGGGAAGGAGAGGAATGGAGAGGTAACACTATTGGTAACCAGCATTTTTTTTTTAGCAAAGAAAGAGATGGGAAATAAATATGGAAAAAAAATACATAATGAATTGGAGGCAAGGAAGTAGATCCTTTTCGGAAGATCTGAGTAGGAAGGAAAACAGAAAATGGGGCCATACAATGCCAAAGTTACACTCATGTAGCTGAAGATAGTAAAATGTTGTTATAAACATAGCAACATATGAGAAAATTGATCAAATCAGAACTGTGAGATTTGAATTAAGGGAAAAATTACACATTTTTATTTTTTAGTCTCAAAGTATCCAAGTGTGATTGTGAACTTGTCCATTTCTCCCTTTAGTTCTGTTTGAATTTTCCGTTTTTGGAAACTGTTGTTAGGCACACATACATTGATAACTGACTCTTTCATCATAACAAAGTACCCTTCTTTGTCTTTAGCAACACTCAGACAGAGGTCGATTTTGTCTGGTACTAATATGGCCATTTCAGTTTTCTCTTTCCATGATATATCTTTCTTCATCCTTTTACTTTCAACTTTCCTTGTGTCTGTGTTTAATGTGTGTCTTGTAGATTGCATATAGCGGCTTTTTGCTTTTACACTCAGTCTGACAACCTGTGTTTTTGACTGGAGTGTTTAGCTATCCAAACTTATTGTACTTTCCTTGATACAATTGGATTTTGCTATTTGGTTTCTATTTGTTGCATCTTTTTTTTTTTTTTTTAGGAAGATTAGCCCTGAGCTAACAACTGCTGCCAATCCTCCTCTTCTTTTGCTGAGGAAGACTGGCCCTGAGCTAACATCCGTGCCCATCTTCCTCTACTTTATATGTGGGACGCCTACCACAGCATGGCTTGCCAAGCGGTGCCACGTCCACACCCAGGATCCGCACCGGTGAACCCCACGCCGCTAAAGTGGAACGTGTGCACTTAACCGCTGTGCCACCAGGCTGGCCCCTGTTTTTTGTCCTTTGTTTCTCCTTTCCTATTTCTTTTTGTGCGTGTGTTAAGCAAATATTTTTTAGTATTTCATTTTAATTTTATTGCTTTTTTTTTTAGTAGTATCTCATTGCATTTTTTCATGTTTGCTCAAAGGATTACAACATGTATCTTTAACATCACAATGTGCTTAGAGTTAATACTGAATTATTTCAAATAAAATATATGACCTTTGCAAGAGTATAGTTCCATTTAACATCACCCCCATCCACTGTGCTACTTTGTCTTATATATTACACCTATATACCTTATAAACCCATCAATGCAGTGTTATTTTTGCTTTATGCAATCATATGTCTTTTAAAAATTTTAGGAAAAAAAATTAATGAAAATGCACAGCTGTTGCCTATACTTAAGGAGTTCCCAGTTTAGTAGTGGTTCTTAATTTGGGGGGGAGTAGGTCATAAATTCCTTTAAGGAATCGATGACAATTAAAGATTTTCACTTTCCTGCCCACGTCTATCCCTATCCCCATCATCATGTATATACTCAGAAAATTGTATATTCAATTTTAGTAGGTAGGACTATCGTACAAAGAATTAGGATATCCTAACCCAGTAATAAACAAGTACACTACTACAAATTCTGGCAGGGATAAAATAAGGCTTTTGTGCTCATTTACTTAAATTTCTATCCTAAGGGTTTGCTTCCTATTTGAACGTACGCTCTGGAAGAAGAATTTTGGTTGGTTTTGATCACTGTTTGGCCTCTGCGCCTAGAACCGTGCCTGGCACATAGTAAGTACTCTTTAAGTATTTGCTGGGAGAATGGTGAATGAATGAATGCTCCACAAAAATAAATAAATAAATAATCCTAGGTTCTTTTAAAGGAGATTGGACAGTTGACAGCAGACACACTTTTTTGTTGCTAAGTTTGAACTTTTCCATGTGACAAAAAGGTAGAGTTCACCTGTCCTTTATTTATTTATACACCTCTGGGTATACCAGCATGATCTCAAGATGTCAAATAAATGACATACTATTGTAAAATGTTTTAGGTATTCACAAAGGATTAAAATACAAGAGCTTAAAGAGTTTAGTTTCCTATAAATATTTGATAATCAACCCCACCCTATTCTAAGACAAGATGAGATAAGAGTAACTGCACTAAATTTTACCTAAGTTATACCTCATTACTACCAAAACTTTGAGAGTATCACTTATTATACTACTTTACATTTATACATTACTTTTAACTTTAATTTTCATTATCTCATAAACTTTTCCTGTATTAGGACTTCTGAATGAGAGTCTTCTCGAAACTCATAGAGTTTGTGAAAAAAGAGTCTTTAAAAATAGACCGAATGCTCAGATTTGCATGTCAAGAAGCCAGAGGAAACTCTAAGGGAGGGGGTCTGGCAGGGCCTCAGAGCCAGGAGGCACAACAACAAGCTGAGAGGCCCAAAGACAAGAGACAAAGCAATAGCAGTGGTCTCAAGCAGGCCAGGATGGCCAGATACAATGAAATGGAACAAGTGTGCTGTGTCTGGGAATGCCAGCTAGCGCTGGATTCAGAGCATGTGAGCAGCAGGGATCAGGAACCCCGGCCAGGAAAAGGGACCCAGAATAAGGCAACCAGAGAGCACTCTGGGTCATGTGCACTTGAAAGTCCAAGCCAAAGAGCCAGGCCGCAGCTCTAGGTTAGAGCTAGGAGCTCCCCACAAGCCAGAGTAGAAGTTACCATGTCACAAATCGAACTGAGAATGTAAAACAATAGGAAATTGTTTTCTTTTAGGCCACTGATAAATATGGACATTAACTACACACTTACTCTGATTTTTCAGATTATTAGTCCTTTTAGAAAGGGAATCATGAAATAAAGCTCATCAGGCAAATAAAGAATTTAACTTGCTGCGCAGAAAACACGTGAAACACTCTTGATCATAGAGAATAAACCTCAACTGTCCTCTGGTCCTATTTAGTATTAGCATGAAACCACAGCAGGCAAAGGTGAGAAACCATGACCTGGCAACGACACCCAGGTGTTTGTTGATCTCTTTTTCCAGCCAACCGTGGCTGAAGAAAAACCCACACGACAAACTGCACTGCCAAGGTCCTGTGAGCCATGGTCCCAACAGTCAGAACCTTTCATCCAGCAGGGCAACAGGATAAACACAAGAAGCTGCTTCCCCTCAGGCACAAGGGGGCCTTTGCAAGACAGGGACGAGCCAAGGGAACAAACATCCCCTTTGACCTGGACCCCACCATACAGACTTCATATGCACTCAAGTCCTGAAGAAACCAGACCCACTGAGGCCTCATTTATTCATTTGACACACACTTACTGAACATCTAGTATGTGCTAGGCTGTGTTCTAAATGCTAGGATACAGCAGAGATCAAAACAAAGAAAACCCCTGCTCTAATGGACCTGACATTTTCCTATTCCTTCTTCTTCACTGAAAATGCTAAAGAAAGGAACCTTGGAAATTACTTATTTTATTCCCAAAGAATATGTATGCAAATTAGGGATGCCAAAAGATATTTCTGCCATTCGCAATTAATTATGATATGATTGTTCTTTTCATGACAGACAGAATCATGGGGCTTTGCACTTATTGAAAGAGTCTCGTTATCTTGTTCTTTGCCAAGTGTAGAAGCAATTCAGATGAACTTCTTATAGCTCTCTTTTAATAACATTCTGAAGTACACAATTAAAACACTGGGTATCCTTCTGATTCTTGGGAAATTAAATTGGAATAGGGACAGAATCAATTAGACTGATCACAGATTATTTGTTTCTAACAAACTGTCTTAGAAAGCTGCTCTAAGCTTTTCCTTTTGGAAAATCATGCATCAGGAGGGTTAGGTTAACTGCGCAAAGCAGAAAACTGCAAATAACAGTGGCTTAAATACAACAGAAGTTTATTTCTCCCTCATATTAAAAAAGTTCCAACTATCTTAACTGCAGGGAGAAGAAAATGAGGAAAGACAAAGGGATAAAAGGCTACTTTAAGGAGCCTTCCCAGACGTCCCACCAATATGTGTTTATAGCTCAACGGCCAGGATTTAGTCTGACGGACATATCTAGATGCAAAGGAAACTGGGGAATCTGGTCTCTTAGTTGGAGGCACTGCTGCCCAAATAAGACGAAGGTTCTCTTACTAAGGAGAAAATATATCGGGAGACAGCTAGAGTCTCTAGGACATGGAAAAAGCCTTAATCAGGTGCTGAAATGTAAATACCTTTAAATGGTCTTCCTTTTAACAAGGAGACCATCCCCCTTTAAAATGGTATTCACTTTCATAAACTGATGGAATAAACTAAAATTAAGGGGAAAATAGGCTTATGCTGAAAATAGGAAAATAGGCTTCCTTGTTTCTTACATTGGACTAAAAATAATAAACTAAAAATGAACGTGAAGATCTACAATGATTTATGCATTTACAGATCTAGACTCAATGGTGAAAAACTCAATGCTTTCTAAGACCAGAAACAAGGCAAAGATGTCCATTCGCCACTTTTATTTAACGTTGTTCTAGAAGTCTTAGCTAGTGCAGTAAGACAAGAAAAAGAAAAGACACAGATTACAAAGGAAGAAGTAAAACATATACAGAAAACATATTTCCTGATGACGTAATCATGTATGTAGAAAACCCTAAGGAATCCAAAGAAGAGCTACCAGAAATAATGAACAAATTTGGCAAAATTACAGGATACAGTAGCAATATACAGAAATCAACTGCATTTCTATACACTAGCAACAAACAAGTGGAACAAAAAGTATAAAAACAACCCCATTTAAAATAGCATCAAGGGCTGGCCAGGTGGTGCAGTGGTTAAAGATCACGCACTCTGCTTCAGAGGCCAAGGATTTGCAGGTTTGGATCCCTAGGCACAGATCTACACAGCTCTCATCAAGCCATGCTGTGGCAGTGTCCCACACACAAAATAGAGGAGGAGTGATACAAACGTTAGCTCAGGGACAACCTTCCTCAAGCAAAAAGAGGAAAACTGGCAACAGACGTTAGCTCAGGGACAATCTTTCTCACCAAAATAAATAAGTAAATAAAATAAAATAGAATCAAAACCCCACAAATACTTAGGAATACATTTAATGAAAGATGTGCAAGGCCTGTACATTGAAAATTTAAAAACTGGGGCCAGCTCCATGGCTGAGTGGTTAAGTTTGTGTGCTCCGCTGTGGCGGCCCAGGGTTCGGATCCTGGGAGCAGACACGGCACCGCTCATCAGGCCATGTTGAGGTGGCATCCCACATGCCACAACTGGAAGGACCTGCAACTAAGATATACAACTATGTACTGTGGGGGGGGGGGGGGGGGGGGGTAGAAAAAGAAGGGGAAAAAAAAAAGAAAAAAAAAAGGTTGGCAACAGTTGTTAGCTCAGGTGCCAATCTTTAAAAATAAAAAATAAAAGAAGAAGATTGGCAACAGTTGTTAGCCCACGTGCCAATCTTTAAAAAAAAAAAAAAGGAGAATTAAAGAATTGCTAAATAAATGTAAAGATATACCATGTTCATGGATTGGAAGACCCAATATTGTTAGAATGGTTGTATTAGTTACCTATTACTGAATAACAAATTACCCAAAACTCAGTGGCTTAAAACAATAAGGATTTATTATACACACAGTTTACGTGGGTCAGAAATCTGGTGGCAGCTTAATTGGGTGGTTGTGGCTCAAGGTGTCTAATGAGGCTGAAGTTAAGATGCCAGCTTACCTGCACTCATCTGAAAGCTTGACTGGCATTGGAGAATCAGCTTCCAAGGTGGCTCAAAAACACAACTGGCAAGTTAGTGCTGATTGTTGGCAGAAGGCCAAAGTGCTTTTCCATGTGGACCTCTTCACAGAGCTGCTTCAGTGTCTTATGACATGGCAGTTGGCTTACCCCAGAGCAAATGATCTGAGAGGAAGCAACTGTGTCCTTTACGACCTGCCCTTTGGAGCCACACTTTGTCACTTCTGCCATATTCTATTCATTTTCAGCAAATTGCTAAGTGTAGCCCACATTCTAGGTGAGGGGAATTATGCTCCATCTCTTCAAGTATAAAAGAATTTGTGGGCATATTTCAAAATCATCACAATGGCAATCCTCCTCAACTGATCTATAGTTTCAATTCCATCCCATGCAAAATCTTAACTGTTTTTTTCTCTTTTTTAAAAGATTTTATTTTTCCTTTTTCTCCCCAAAGCCCCCTGGTACATAGTTGTATATTTTTAGTTGTGGGTCCTTCTAGTTGTGGCATGTGGGATGCTGCCTCAGCATGGCCATGTCTGCGCCCAGGATCCGAACCGGTGGAACCCTGTGCCGCCGCAGCAGAGCACAAGAACCTAACCACTCAGCCACAGGGCCGGGCCCTGTTTTTTTCTTTTTTGAAGAAATTATAAGCTGATTTAAAAATGCATTATGGAAAGTCAATGCTCCTAAAATAGCTAAACCAGTTTTGAAAAAGAACAAAGCTGGAAGACTTATATTACCTCATTTTAAGACTTACCAAAAACAACAGGTACTCACAACAGTATGGTAATGGCATCAGGATAGACATATAAATCAATGGGACAGAAAAGAAAGTCAAGAAATAGACCCACACTGGTCAACTGATGTTCAACAAAGGTGCCAGGGTAATGCAAAGGAGACGAGAGTCTTTTCAACAAATGCTGATAGGACAATGCTAGATATCTGTTTGGAAAAAAATAAATCTCAACCCTTACCTCATAAGAATTACACTCAAATTGGGTCTTAGACTGGAATGTAACAGCAAAAACTATTAAATTCTAGAAGAAAATACAGGATAAAATCTTTGTGCACTGGATTAGCAAAGATTTCTTACATAAGATATCAAATATACAAACTATTTTAAAAGCCGAAACAATGAATTAATCAAGATTAAAAACTTCTGCTCATTGAAAGACATAGTTAAGGAAACAAAGAGGCAGGCCACAGACTGGAATAAAATTTTTACAACATATATCCAACAAAGAGTTTATATCCAGAAAATAAAAGAAATTCTTTTAACTCAATTATAAAACAAGCATAACCTAATGAAAAACTGGGTAAAAAATTTGAACAGACATATCCCAAAGGAAAATATACAAATGGCCAACAGGCACATGAAAAGATGCTCCAATCTCTAGTCATTAAAGAAATGCAAATTAAAACCACAAGGTATCACCACACACCAATTAGAATGGTTAAAGTTAAAAGGACTGACAATACCAAGTGTTGGCAAGGATGTGGAGCAACTGGAACTCTCGTGTACTGATGGTAGAAATGCAAAATGGTACAACCACTTTGTAAAATGATGTAGTTACTACTTTATAATGTTAAACATACATTTATCATATGATCCAGAAATTCTACTTCTAGGTATTTACCCAAGAGAAATAAACACACAGAAATATGTACACAGATGTTCAAAGCAGCATTGTTCACAATAACTCAAACCTGGAAGCAACCCAAATGTTCATTAACTGGTGAATGACAAATGAAATTGTGGTACAACCAGAACACACGTTAATACTTACAATAACAAGGAATGAAATAGTAATAAAACAGATTGATCTCAAAAACATCACGTTAAGTGAAAGAAGTAAAACCCAAAAGACTTCATACTATATGATTCCAATTATATGAAATTCTAGAAAAGGCAAAACTATAATGACATAAAAAAGACCAGTGGTTACCTGGGGATGACAGTTGGGTGAAAGGACAGAGAGCAAAAGGAATGAAAAAACTGTTCAGGGTGAGGGAACTATTTTCTATCTTGATTGTGGTGGTGGTTATATGACTGTATACTGTTAGCCAAATTCACCAAATTGTATACTTAAAATTGGGGAATTTTATTGTATGTACATAATACTTTAATAAACCAAAAAAAGAGGAAAAAAGAATTTTTCATAAAAAAGTGAATGTGAAGATTTAGAAAAATCTAGACATTTCTAGATATATAAATCTTCTTTTCAATTTTATAAAAGAAGTGGGACTTTAGCAGACTAAAAACAATCTTTAGCAACAAAAACCTCTAATATCTTGAAAATGTTCCCGGGTAACATAACCTAATGTGAGAAGACTTGATAAAAAGCTATGCTGTTGTCTATAATGAATGAGTTAAAAATCACATGCATTGATTTTACCGTAGTCCTTTCCCAGAGGTTATCATCAAGATAGAAGAGAAATATCAACACTATCAGCCCCAAAGAGGAAGGAACATTGGAGATTCCATTAACAAAAAAATCAGTTTAAAGAGATAATCAAAATTGATTCAAATCTTTTGATCTCCTGATAGGAAAACAATGCGAAGACCCTGTGGGAAAATGCTGTGCTGCAACTGACATGATAATCTACCAGTTATCATCTAAAATTAAGAAGTGTGGATGCTTTCTTGGTACCCTCTTCCTTATCTCCACTTCTTTTTCCTTGGACCAGCAGTGCTACTGAACCAGCTTAGTATATTTTAAATTATCCTTTAAACTTTCTTAAAGCCATCTTCACTTCATTTTCTTGTACATGACAATGCCAGAAACACAAGATGAGTTGTTGAAAAGTGAGGTTTGAGCTGCATTTTTAATCCTTCACACGGAGGATCAGTTAAATATCTTGATGATCTTAAAAGAGAAAGTATAGCTATAGGCTAGATTCTTCACATCAGGAAGAAAGTAAAGCCTGCCAATGGGATAAAGTTTTCTTGGATATTGGTCAGCCCACACAATTCATAATGAAGGCTGCAAAAAGCTGTTGATATGTCTTTCAGAGCCTCTGGGCACTTTTAAAACTTCTTCATATCCAGGATCTCCCTCCAGAATTGTGTCTACACTGATGTTGAACAAGGCCTCACCTTAGTGGTGTAGTCAAGGGGAGATCTAAGAATAGCTTTGTATGTAAGTGTCTTGTGGTTGAAACAGACAAGGATGAGAGCCTTGAAACATGTAGTGGAAGACACTGGACCAACTGGACCAGGACAAGAACATCTGGCCTTTGGTCCCGGCTCTATCATCCATCAGTTGTACAACTGAACTTCAGCCTCCCCATCTTTAAAATACGAAGTCCAGGTTCTCCACCACTGTAGAGATTGTAACAAGAACCTAGTAAGGCAGTACACACTGAAAAGATCCTGATAATCACAAAGTGTTACAGTGTTTTATAGCACAGAAATTATTATTGTGATAATACTGAATTTTGAAACTCAACAATTATTTATAGAAGGTAGATAAAATGCCAGACATTGTGTTAGGCACTGGGGATTAAAAAGAATAATGTATAATTCCTAAACTGAAAGACAGGGCTGACTCAGAAAAAGCTTCAGAGTCAGGACTTAAATGAGTAAGATTTTGCTAGAAAAAGAAGGGATCTAATGGTGAAAGAGGGAATATAGTTTGAAAGAACTGCGTGTGGTTATGCAAAGCTACCTCTTAGGGGCATTGGCACTAAAGCTAGAACACCTGCCTTTGAATTCTATCCCTACTGCTTACCAGCTTATATTCTTGGCAAATTACTAAAATTCTCTGTGCCTCAGTTTCTTCATCTATAAAATGGGGTTAATAGTCCCTACTTCATCAGGTTTTTATGAGGAATAATTAAGATAACATTTGTAAAGTGCTTAGAAAGAGCTGTATTAGTGTGCTTTCTCTAGGTTATACCGTGGTAGCAAATTACACCAAATTTTAGTAGCCTATAACAAACATTTATTTCTCACTCATCTTACATGTTGGCCACAGTCCCACTCCATGTGTCTTCTTCATTCTGGGGTCTGGGCTGAAAGAGCAGCTTTTATGTGGCACATGCTTTTCTCATGGGAAAGGGAACAGAGCAATGGTGGAACCATGCAATGGCTCTTAAACTTCTGCATGTGAAGCATTCATCACTTCTGCTCATATTTTAGTGGCTAATGTAGGCCAAAGAGTAAAGCCTGATGTTAATAGGGCATGCACAGGCCCTGTAGGGAGGGCCACAGTAGAGAGTGGCAGCAAATATTCTGAATAAGCAAAAATATTTGAACAAATAACATAATCTACCACAAGTACCTGGTACACAGTAAGTGCTGTGTGTTTGTTAAAGAAAATAAGTGACTATACAATAAGAAGATAAGTGATTACACATGGCACAGAATCCTGAGATAAACGAGATTTCAGGAACAGTAAAACATTCAGTGTCACTAAAGTATATGTCACACATGGGTGAGAGGGTACATGAGGAGGCCAGATTTTGACAGGCTTGGAAAGGAGTCTAGGTTTTTGCCTCTAGGTAAAAGATAAGTTGCAGTAATAAAAATTTTATAGTTATATTTTGTAAGGCACTTCTGTGCCATTTTTATCAAGGCATTGGCATAATTTCATTTATTTTGTATTGAACATTTAAAAATCAGAGTCTACTAGTCATTCCCTCCCCGTGTAATACCTGTCTAATAAGACATTCCCTCTCAGCCCTGGACTGAGTTGCAATTCCCATGACAAGGCAGAGGACAGAAGGTTTCTTTCAGTAGGTCCAGGCTAACCGAGGTCAGGGTAAGGGAAGGGCACATAGAGAGGAAGGGAAGGAAAAGGGGTGACGAGAGAAGGTATGAATAAATCAATATGAAAGAGAGTGTGTGTGTGATGTCCAATTGACTGATAAGCACTCGATTCAGTGTTGGGATTATAAATGCTATGTTAACTATAAGGAGGTGAAAGTGCCCTCTAACTATGGAGGTTTCCTAAGGATCTACTGTCATCTTCCACTTCACACTTGGTCCTTTCACAAGCCCAGTCAACTTCACAGCTTTAACTAGCCTTGACTTCCCTCTGCAGTTCTGTCCTCACTTTCAATGAATTGCTAGAAAATAATCTCAATCCCTAAAATTCAGCTGAAAACCATGAGCATCAGATGAGTTACTTGCTTGGCTACACTGTACCTTTCTTTGGTCAATCTGGAGCGAGATCTACGGGAAGAAAGAATAAAGAATAGGAGTAAAGAAGGCATGAAGAGAAGAGAAAGACATTGAGAGCAGAACGAGGCACAGAGCACCCCAGTCTCACTCACCCAGGAAGCAGGTCAGGGCTCCAAACCTACTCCAAACAAGTTTAAATTTCCACGGTAGATTATGCTAGGTCCATGAGCTTTCCCCTTAATGTCATATCATGAGTTGGAAAGCCCATCGACATAAGGTTCTGATTGATGCTTTTTCTTTTATAGTTACCATAAGACAATGTTTCATTTTTGTCCTTAAAACTATTATGGAGGGAAGAGAGAAAGGCAAATCACAGCCCACAAATGAGCCATCTTGATTCCTTCAAGATTGCTCACTTTTCCCTTCCCTTTTTCACTTATTTAAAAAATCTAATAAGACTTTTATACTCTTGCACCATCATGAAGTTTTCTTTTTGAAAAGCTATAAAAATCCCCACTGCCTACAGAAAAAAAAAAAGAAACTGAGACCACATTCAAAGTCCTAAATAATCTGGTGTCAATCTGTGTTTCTAATCTTGTTATTGGGTAAGACAGATTTTTTTCACACTAACATTGCTGATCACAAGATAATCAAAGTCTGATATACTGTGCAGAACAGGTAACAAATGCAGGAAATAGGTAGACTGTAAAGGGATATGTTGAAGGGGAGAAGCCTGGAACCTGAGAAATGTAGGTCTGCTAAGTTGCTCCCAAATAGCTTGAAAAAGGACCAAATGACGATAAATATGTGAATTGCGAAAAGAGAAAATTGGCAAAAGCAGGCTCTTTCTGTTTTAATCATGCCAGAATCAGCTCAGGCCTGAGACTTCAGCTTTTGAGAATTAGGGTACATCCCAGTGGTAATGACTCACTACTATGATTCATAAAACAGCAGAAAATGAAGAAGTGCAGGGATATGGATGGCCCAAAGGCTCTCTGCAGAGCCGCAAAAAGAACTTAAAGTTCAATAAGTTAGCAACATTTTCTTTAAGGAAAAAAAGTATTAACATGTGACAAGAGTAGTGGAATTGTGACTATATATGAGTGGTCTCAATTTTTGAAGGTCTCTCACCAAAAACATTAAAAAGAACAGTTAAATATGACGGTGAGAATATGATGCAAGCTGTGCAGACCAACATTTCTGAAGTTCTTGCTTAAACTGAAATATTTTACTTGGCTACTATAGCCAAGCTTTCCAGTTACAATTTTGCAACCTTTCGTGAAAATCGTCGTATTCTAAATATAAATTGTTGGTATTAAAAAGCAGAGTTGCCAAAGGAACCACACACCATAAAAACATGTATCAGTGATACATGTGAATGATCTCAAAGCAATCTTTAAGCACAACTAAATGTCCTTTAGCCTTTTCTGGGCGGCAGCTAGAATCTCTGATGGATCACAAAACGGAGCTGAAGCCTGACAGCTGTCCTATGCAAACCAACTTATTATTGCTCCTAGTAAGCTCAACACTTCTTCCCCCCTCAACTCAGGAAAAAAAATTCAGTCCTCACTCTTTTCTGTGACACCACTAAAAACAGAAAGCGGGCTCCCATCTAGTAAAATACTGTACTGATGTAATTTATCAACCTCCTCCTCTTTTAATCAGCGGGATATTTTTAAATTTATATATCCAGAAACATTTATAATCATGCAAGAATGAGTGACACAAGGAGAGATTAAAAACTAGCCTAACCAAAATAAATCCACCAATAATTAAATAAAGTAAAATAAATCCAAAGCTGGCAGCTTTCCAGAAAAACATGAGTAAAGTTTTTGGTTTCTATGACAGCAGATAACACGACTTATGTTTTACATAAATGTCTTTTTTTAAAAAAGCTCTTTCTCTTAAAAAACACAGAATTGCCAGATTGAAATAAAATTACTTCCTTAACATATACAGTATGTTATACATATACATATACAGGAGAACTACTGGTTTCAATGCTAAAAGGTGACATTTTACCAACAGGTTTTCTAACATTCCCTCAAAACACTGAATACCATCTGTGCATTTCTTTTTGGTAGTAAGAATTTTATTTTCTTTTTAGTATTTTATTTGGCATAAAAACCAAAAAAAAGGGAAGTCACTTGATATATGGGGAGAGAGGAGAAGTCATGTTGAGCAAGAGACATCTGGCACAAACTGTGGCTTTGTGAATCTCAGACTCTGATCCTATAATCAGCAGTGTGTAAATCAAACAATCACAAATAATTTTTATATCCTCCTTTATTATTATCCTTATCTAAAGTACACCATATTATATTAAATATTTCATAATAAAAATGTGGTTTTTCTGGAAAAAGTTGGAAATAAAATATTCATTAAGTCCAAAACAAGCAATCAACATTTATGGTGCAGCATGAAGGAAAACCAGCTAGGATTATCACTGACACTAATCATTTTAAGTAAACAAAGTATCACCTAATTATGGTGGAATAATATGAAAGAACAAGGCTGATATGAAGATATATCAGATTTGTGTTCATGGTCGGAGGTCAGTAACGCTGGCTGAATTAATTACTATAAGAAGTGAAAATTCAATTGGCTCCGAGGTGTTTATTAATGGTGGGATTATTTAAATGCTACATTCATCTGGGACTTATATTCCAAATACTGTGAAATTCTATTCACTCTTCTGAAACAAAGGATGTTTATGTCAAAAACTTGTTAAATTTATGATTCCTTTAAAAAAAATTAAAAGCAGCATCTTACTACATGTTAAACACTGGAAAAGTACTGGATAAAGACTGTACCACAACATACGTATTTTAGATTTTAAAAAGACTACAAAGAGATGAACGATGCAACCTCCAATTCTAGAGCACTGAACGTCACAAAATGAAACTTTCTGAGGTGATAGCAAGCACTTAATTTAAAACCAAGAGTCTGAAAACAGAATAAAGAAAGAAAAGGGGATACCTCAAAACAAATGAGTCACATAATGAGTTATTAAAGAAGGGTTTAGATAATGAGAGCAAATCAATCAATCGTGAACCAACACAATGAAATAGCATACAATAAGGTACCGCTCAAATTCTTGGTGCTTTAGGAAAATATACCAAAAGACTCAAGACTATCACTGCTAAGAGAAATAAAATGTGCCATGAAAGAAACAGTAAATTCTCATGCTGCTCTTATCATGAAGGCAATGAGCTATCCATTTATTGTTCGCAGGCTGGTTAAGTAGCTGTCAATCAAGCTGGCAGTCAAATGGAGATGAGATTGGACAGGGGAGAGCCTGGCAACTGTGCCCCATAGAACTGGTCTGACCCCAGGTTGTCCCTAATCACTACAAGTCTTAAGAATACCAGGTAGCTCGGGTGGTCTGAAGACCTCCCAGTGGAGTTCAGCTCTGTGGTCCCTAAGCAAATCAGATATCTGGGTATCTGAGAAAAATATTTACAGAGGGAGAACAAAGTGACTTCAATCCCCAGAATTTTGGCTGGAAGCTGTGGGGAATAAAGGATTAAGTTGTATATGAAAAGAATAAACACAGAAAAGGAATAACATAGACAGCATAAAGGAAGGAGGGAAGTGAGCAGACTTAAAAGTCATGACACAGTGGCCCAAAATACCATTCACCCAGGAAAGAAGAACAAATAGTGATAACGTACTTAAAATGTCTGCAGTGGAATGCATAGTTATTTCAAAATCCTTTTCCCTTTGATCTTATATATATTACTTTCAATCCATTATGTAATTTTATTAGTCTTTTTCAAGAAAGAAATTAAAATTATATTCCATACACACTAGCAATAAAATTATTTTTATATAAATTTGGGAGTTCAAATATAAGTCACGGATAAAAATAAAGCTCACTTTCGTGCTCTAGATTTCTTTTTAAAAACCTCATAAACAGATTGAGACAAATGCTTATTAAACTAAAATCATGCAGAGCAGCATGGGTATGGGTGAGAGGAAGACGTGCTAGCACACAGAACGAGGCCGCCACCCAGTTCTGTGGCTCATTCCCTTCTTCCTTCTCTGGCCACAGACCCGATGAGTCTTCTGTAGGTTCCAATCCACCTGACTTTCCACTTAGCCTTATTTTTTTCCCTTGCATGACAATGTCTCTTTACAAAACAAGCAGAATATCTCTCATTATTTTTAGTAAATCCAACTTTTCCATTTTTTTTCTGTCATTTTTTTCCTACTACAAGTTAGACTACTAATGTAATTTAAAAACAACAACACTGACAAGAAACTCAGCTAAAACTTTCAACAGAATTACCTGGAAAATTGAGACAAACATTATATCTCAATTACCCATGTAACTGGCCTTTTTCCATCACTAAGGAAGCTGCATTAAGACAGAACCTGACATGGTTAAAAAGAATGTTGGAGATAACTGACTATGATCCATAATCTAAATATGGCATTTTTCCTAAAGTTTCTTCAGAAAAGAGAGGGAATAGGGGGAGGAGGGGAAATCACACTTACAAGTCCACTTATGGCTACAATCCAGATGTAGGAACCAGAGGTGAAAAGCTATAAAAGAAAAAAAAAGGCAACTAAAAATGAAATTCAACTGCTAGTCACAGCATATACATTTTACATAACTATAGTCATAACCATTTATGTTAAGCATTCATTATATATATTAATATAAACAAATATAAAATTAATAATAATTCTGTTATTTAAGAGAAAATATTATATTAATTTTTATTTTATTTTTTTAACCAAGACTGCAGTCCTTCTATAGGCTAAAACAGATTGGTTGAACACGGCCCACTCCCATGCAAAGAAAAGTAAGGGAAATCCAAATGTATTCCTATTTATAAATGGATATTAATTGATTTAAACAAAGTAAAATATCACATATAAAGAAATTATTAGAATTAACAACACAATAAGTAGTCACCATCCAATGCTTCGCATTAAGTAATGATATGTAATTATCAGTTTATGTAATTCTCTCATTTTAATTTCTCATCCTTGTTATCCTAAATTTAATGGGAAGACTTCTGCAAGCATAGGGATCCATGTCCAAGACTACTCTGCTTAACTGTTGATATTCTCATCCCAGTTTACCCAAGGAAGAGCAAACTAACCAGTGCAAAGTTAATTCATGGCAAAAGTAATTAAACTTAGGTCTCATGAAATCTTTCCCTTTGTTTTCCAAATCATTTACATCTAAGAGTTGTGCTCAGAATTAAAGAAAAAAAGTCATAAGACACCTCAAAGTGTTCCTGCAAGAAAGAAAAGACTTGTAGCCTAGTGTTTGTTCATATTTAGATCCCTAGATCAGTTTAAATACTTCTGCTCGTAGAGAAAGAAGCAGGCTACCCAGGTTCATTGCTGACATTGTGCTAGATGAAAACCTCAAACTCCTGCACATTTATCAAGGATACATAGAATAAAAAGATATACAGAAAGAAGACAGAGATGACAAAGCACGGTGAGAAGGAGGCTGACGAGCTTTGCTCTAGTGCTCGCTCACCTACGTAGAAATGAGCGCTGGCTGCAACTTTAAACTGAATCCTTTGATCTAGCATGGATGCTTGTTCACTGTAAATGACTCTGATAATAACAAGGATGAGAATTATGTGGAAAAATATTTTTCTCCTAAAAATATAAAGAATAACAGAATAGCTAACACTTTCGTAGCACTTACTATGTGCCAGACAGAATTGTCATGCTTTTCATATATTAAACTTACTGAATCCTCCTAATCACCCTAGGAGGTAAGTTCTACTAGCACTCTGGTTTACCCACAAAAAGATGGGGAGGTTAAATAATTTGCTCAAGGTCAAAGAGCTGGTGGGTGGTGGAGCTGGGAGTACACCCCAGTGTTCTGGCTCCAAAGCCCCATGCTCATGACCTCTCCATGCTATTATGTCTCATACACAAGTAAGAAGAGCATATCATTAATTCCGCCAGTGAAAAATTATTTCCTTTGGACTCTTAAGCCCCTCATCTCATTGCATATTTGGTCCCAATCGTGTCTGCTCATGTTTTGACAGTGTGTATGTTTTTCCTTGCTGCTGGGTTCCCTGAGGACAGGCACCACATCTCGTACTTCATTTTATCCCCCACAGCCCCCAATCACAGGGCATTATATGACTGGCTTTCAAGTCATCTGATACTTAAATGACCCTTCAAACAGCTTTGCTCTTCTGATAATGATTAAAGTCATTTATTCACTCATGCATCTATCCATCAAATGTCCCTAAGCTACAAGAAGGTGCTATGTGGGAGCCAGAAAGGCACAGAAAGATGGGCAAAGGCCCAGAGAGGAGGGAGGGAGGAAATAAAACTTTGAGAATAAGGGGCTCATACTCATTTGAAGGTAAGGAGTGGTGAGAGTTGATACTGGACAGGTAAGAAGAACGTAGGATGCCATTTATGCTAAGGACTTTAGATTTTATCAAGAAGCCAATGAAGCATGCCACCTCTACTTTCTGATATCAACTTCTACCTCACCAAAAAAAAAAAAAAAAAACACATTCACAATCTCAGAAAAACCAATGGTGACAGCTATAGAGACATAATAAATTATTAATTAATAACAGGAACCAATTGACATAGTTCTTATTATCTGTACAAATTACCCTAAACACCCAATACTATTATCTTTAAGCCTTCAAACGGCCCTGTAAGATAGATATTTTTATACATACATTACAGATGGGCAAATGTGGGCTCAGAAGAGGGGACAGGCAAAGCAAATAATTTTCAGAGCAAGTAATAAAACCAAAGTCCACTTGGCTCCAAAGACTTTCCACAATGCTCCACTGAATTCCTACTCCATGCATAATAAACCAGTGTTTCTCACCCCCCAAAGATGCTGTATAACTTTAGAGTTGGGAGGAACTATAGAGTCAACACGAGGCTCAGAGGCCTTCCATAATGGACCCAAGTCTCAAGCTAGTGAGTGCCACATTAGAACCAGAACTTGGATCTCCTGCCCCAGGTCTAGGGTATTCCTCTTCCATTACATTTTGCCTTCTGTGGTAACATCTTTTAAAAACTTAAACATGCCACAGCAAATTCAGTAATAAGAATAAAATGCAGAAATGGGCTATTGGGTTATACGAATATAAGGAAGGATAAGGGAGAGTGAAATGATATCTACGTTGGGAGATGAAAAATAAACATATTTCATGAGAAACGGTTGTAAAGGTGGTAAGGAAACACCCACCCCAGATGAGCCATTGATAACACATGAGAGTAGACTAGAGAAGTTAGAGGAAATGCTAAAGGTTAAAAGGGGAGGGAGGAGGGCATTTTACAGCGACACAAGTATCCGGTTTGATATGTGTGGGACAAGGAATGTTATGAGTATTAAGAGTGGATCAAAAGGCCAAGCTACACATGGTACCACAGGAAACAGCAGAATAAAAGTTTACATCAAAAGCTGTGAGAGTGAAAGAAAAGTGACAAGTATTACAGGTAGAAAACTGAAAATCATATGTATCTTCTATCACCAGGCCTGGAACCGCAGAAAGTGATCAATATTCACTGAATATTGGGGAAGATAACCTTTTTCAATTTAAGTCACACAATAAGTACTCTTAACGATCTTCATATCAAACCGTTTGGCAAATGGGGAGGTGCTATCAGGCCTATGCAACACAGAAGTTATAAAGTTGGTAAAGCATATCTGGTTTCTTCTTCAGAGCTTTATTTGTGACACTGTATTCAATACATTAATTTTGACAGTGACTTTCCACTTTCCATCTTTTGACTGTTCTCATTTGTTTCCACTTCATGCGATGATTTTTTTACAAAGTCTTACACACACTTGTACAATGAAATTAAAATATTTTCCACTGATACAAATTACAGTGAAAGGTCTTATCAGATTTCTAAAGGCTATGAAAGTATTCTAGTATCTTATATACCTTGATGTTCTCGTTCTGAAACACTTCCTTTGAACATTTGATATAGATCATGAAGCCAAACTTATGGGAAAAAAAACATTGTTTTCAAGGAGATCAAATAAGAAAAAGACCAAAAAAAAAAAAAGATCTGGTTAAATAAACGTGAACAAAAAATGCATACTGTACCTGTAGTCCCAATATATAAATCAATGTCTTGTTTGTGATGGACAACGGGCCCAGAATTTGTGCCACTTGGACTCTCGGTATGGAGCAGTAAAATGGTACAAACAGAGCAAACACAGGTGCCAGGCTATGCAAACAAATAAAATAAAATCACTATAGTATAATACTCAATTTAAAATACCAATGGCAAATGTATATCTGAAGTAACACTGCTTATAATTTTATTTCAGTCTGAAAGCAAAGTCTTAGATACACAAGTTCTACACATCACATCACGTCTGAAATAATTCGTATTTATATATAACATTTTATGAAAACTCTTATTATCTAATCCTTGTTAACTCCCCCAAAACTATTGGAAAGAAGTGGTTCAGCATTAACTAATTAATTGTCAGGCACTATGAGAAAATTTAAAGTTGATGCCATGTTTTCTTCCCAAGAATGACTTAAAATCTAATGAAAGAGACTAGACACACAAAACGCAACAGACATTATAATTCATCATGGTCAAATCCAAAATCCTCATCTCAGACTTTGTCCAGTTATATATTAGCATAGCACTGCTTACCACTCCTGCCTTCCCTTCCTCAAATTCCTTCCTCCTTTTGTCTTAAACCCTGTCTCTTGCTGGTTTCCCCACGATTTCTCCTACCACTCTTCCACCTTCTCTGGGAATCCATTATAGTCTTTTCTTCTTGCTCCAGCATCTCCTTGTATAATTGCAAGCCCTTCTATGGGTTCAGTTAAGAAAATGAAGTGAGTCCCAAAACTGTCTGCCTGTCCCCTCACCTTGGTAATGAAACTCAATTTGGTATTTTCAACTTGACACGTTCAAAGTCACAAGTGTCTTTCTACTTAAAGTCTTCTCTCTATCTCTTAATACTGTTAACAGTATTCTCTTTCCAAAACACAACTCTGATGATGCCACACCCCTGTTTAAAACCCTTCCTTCCACAGGCTCCTAGTATCCAAAGAGTAAATTTAAATATTAGCATGAAATAGCCAAGTCCTCCAATTCTTTCTTATCAGTGTAGTTTCCGCAACTGTTGTCCCCTCTCTTCCCCTCATCTGGTCCCTCACCTCCCACCTCCACCTTGCAAAGATGCTCGCTGGGCACATTGGGTTCTTTTGACTATTCAGTGACACAAGTTATTCTTTCAACCTAAATGTCCTTTCCACTTTTCTGCTTAGGAAAGTTATACTTATGGTGTATGACACAGCTCAACTCTTCTCCTCAGTGATTTTTCCAACTCTCCTTGGTGGTTAGTAGCTCTCTTCTTTGCCCACAAAGCTACCTCAGTTACACTGTTTCAATTACTCAATGAATCACCTGGGCACTATGTGAGAGGCAGTAGGCCAGGTAGAGGAGCTCCATCTACATCTATGAGTAAGAAGCAGTCGAGCCAGCCCTGATGGCCCAGTGGTTAAAGTCTGGTGCTCTCACTGCTTCGGCGGCCTGGGGTTTGTTTCCCAGTCATGGAACCACACCACCCAGCCGTCAGTGGCCATGATGTGGCGGTAGTTCACATAGAAGAACTAGAAGGACTTACAACTAGGGTATACAACCATGCACTGGGGCTTTGGGAGAAAAAGAAAAAAAAGAGGAAGACTCATAACAGATGTTGGCTCAGGGTGGATCCTTCCCCATAAAAACAAAAAACAAAACAAAACCCTAGATAGAGGAAAAGAAGGAGCTGACCTAAGAAACTGGAAACTAGGTTTAAAAAAAACATTTTTTTTTAAAAGAAGCAATCACTAACCTCTAGCGACTAGCTTCAGGACTGCAACTTCGCATTCCCACAAAGGCTGGGCAGACAACATGAATGAGTACAGGGGTTTGGACACACACCTGCACCCATTCTTCACTAAACACTTGGCTTAATTACTTACTCTGTCTTCTATTTTCCCATTTTCTGTGTGACTGGCATCAGCACAAAGAACTGTTTCTTGACCATAATAAAAATGCAAGAACTATTCTTCACTTCCACAAACAAATGTTCACACTACCATTTTTGTGGAAACTCAGGACCCTCTTGGCCTCTTGTGAATTTTCCCATCTTTGATAGAGATTGTGCTATAAAAAAAATCATTTACTGTCCTCTTAATTTTACTATTAAAAACAAAACAAAAGCAAACATACACTGCAACTGTGATAAATGGCAGCAGCATCAATAGGCATCCACAACAATGTAGCATATGCTAGAATAGGGAAAACGCCAACCAGTGGACACCTGAGTGCCAGGCACTGGGTCAGGATGGCAGACACAACGACGCGGAAGATGCAGC
>NC_060272.1:14075327-14106562 GCF_021613505.1 Equus quagga
GAAGATGCAGCCTCTGGCAGTCTTATAAGGAGGATGACAGGGACAGGGCAGCAGAGGTAGGACACAGCACACAGATCAGTCACGAATGCTTCACTCATCTGGCCCTCGCACACTGAGCACACCCCACAGCAGGGAAGGAAATGCATCCTCTTGTTTCTCCTGGCATCTGGCACAGTGCTTGGCACAGCGCAGGAGCTCAGGGGGCAAGGAAATAATCCTTATTCTTGAACAGTTGTATGATCTACGTTTTAACTAACTATATGGAATTTTTAAAAATCTCTCATTAGATTATTAATTCTGTGAGAAAGAACCATGTTTTATTTAGCGTTACACCCCCCTTGTGCCTAATGCAGATCCTTACACACAATAGACCCTCAATATTTGTTAGGTTAAAAAAAATTAAGAAAGTAATTTTAATGAACAGAGACTTATTTACATTGCCATTCTGAATACTATACAAGAGAACTTTCCCAATTCAAGTCATCTAAACCCAAACACAGTCGATTAAGCAGCTGTACGTTCTTTTCATTAATAAGTACCAGTTAGCCACTCCTGGGCTTAAAATCCTCCAATGACTCCCCACCCTGGAGTTAACGCCAAAGTTACAAAGACCTATGAGGCCCTGCATCCCCCACCCCAAAGCTGGTCTTCCCCTACTTAGTTTCCCCAACACTTGCTCTCGCTGCTCCAACCACATTGGACCAGGGTGTGTCTCACTCAAGCAGGACCAGGCACACAATGTCCAAGGCGTGTGCATCTGCTCTTCCCCTCTCCTGGCCACCCTCCCACAGACGAGTGAGTCACTTACTCCCTTACACTCTTCAGGTCTTTACTCAAATAGCCCCTTCTTGGAGAACCCTCCCTGACCACCCCATTGCAAGCTGCAGCCCCTCCCGCACCCCCAACCCTGTGCACACTCTGCACGCTCTAGTTCCTTTCCTCAGAGCACCCATAACTGTTTAATCTACTACATGACTTGTTTATCATCTGTCTCCCTGACTAGAATGGAAGCTCCACGAGGGAGGGGATTTCTGTCAGTTTTGTTCCCTGCTTTATCCCCACTATCTAGAATCGTGTCCAGCACGGAGTAGTTGCTCAATAAGTATTTGCTAAGTAAATGAATTTCTCTTTAAAATGGCAAAACCATACAGCAGAATTTGCCTTTTATTTTGAAAAGCCCCTTCCTTATTACTCTTAATGAAATTGAAAAATATGGTTTCATATATATATACTCAAAATATGACCTGTTGGTCTCTTGATAATAACAAGAAAACTCTATTTTGGTTGCACTTGAGATCTCTCACCACAGAACATGTTCTTTGAGGTACTTAATTTAAAGAAATTCTTCTGTTTACATTTAGTAAGAGAGTGTAAAAAGTGATGTTATAATAAAAATCTGAAGCAGAGTTCTTATTTGAGGTTATATTTCAATGTAAACTAAGAAAATACTGATAGGAATTTTAATGACCACAGTTCGTGTCTTCTATACCAATTGAAGAAGTGTTAAAATTCCTTAGAAGTTATTATTCACTGTATAGTTTTAAATGATGACTAAATACTAGACCACATATACCCATAATACAAAAGGACACATTGCAGACCATGGTTATATAGGTTGTTTTGTAGAAATTTTCCGTTGCTATTTCTATACACACAGACTTCATAAAATAGCATAATGATATTAGTCACTGACCAGTTTTCCTCTTCTCCTTATTTTATGAAAACATCTGTTCTTTATACTGTCAACAATAATTCAGTCTGACCTTTTTCATACTGTGAATAGCTAACTTCTGGAAGCCCTATCTGGCTTAAAGCATACGAGGCTGAAGTACAGAAAAGAGGTTAGAAAGAATTCATTCATTCCTTCAATTATGTCACTAATAATTACTGACTATCTATTATACTCACAACTGTATTCAATAGAATGAATAAAATAATAGAAACAGTTCAGGTCACAAGCCCCCATCTTACTTCTTCCACAGAGGAGGACACTGACTGCACTTTTATAGCACAACTAAAGAAATCCTGGTAATTTTCCATAACAATAAAAATAAGTTTTGTGAGCTCATGAAATTATTTCACACTAAGCGTCAACAGCATCTCACAGGACAATTACCCCATCACCTCTTCTTTATATACCTGACTATTCTAATATCAAAAAAGAGGTAGATCAAGTTTGCTACAACATTTATTTTACCTAATTGAGTTCACTATATAACAATGTTTTACTTAGTAACTATTTCAAAAATTAAAAACCAAAACACCTCACCAGGATGGCCTTTCAACAAACTGAAAAACTTAACAGTATCGTCTTCAAGTATTCTTCAATTCGTTTTAAAGGAACTAGTTCTAGAATATTTTCTGACATTTATCCACCAAATCATAAAATCTCTGTATTTCCCTATCATAGAATTTTGGCACTAGGAATTATCTAGGTGATCATTTGGTTCAATACCTTTACTTTATAGATAGTGAGGTAGAGGCCCAAAGACAAGGTTTCTCTACAGATCTTCAGCATCTTAAGAGACTAAAGAACCTCATAACCTTCTAAATGGAATAATACCACTGAGGGGCTAAAGCCGCTTGACCATTTTGATAGAATCCTGGAATGCAAGGGTCTCTAAGATCAGAGGGTTACCAATTCCTACCAAGTGATGCCACTCTCTCTACATCATCCCTCAAAGACGCCATCCAGTCTATGCAAGCATCTAGATAAAAGACAGCCTATTCCATTTTTTTATGATCCCAACTTTTGGGAACCACTTTCATATTTTGACTTGAGAGCTATCTTGAGTAACTTCCTGTTACTGGCCTTCCTTCCATTCTCTGGAGTTAGGAAGACTGACATTTGCAACGTATACCATTTTCTATGAGATGACTTCCAAATGCATAGGATAATAATCACATCCCTGCCAAGCCTGAACAGTCTCAGTTTATTCAATCACTTCTCCTAAGACCTGGGATCCCTCCCCACCCTAGGCACACTCTAAGTCATCTATGCCCATCATAAAAGGAAGCACTCAGAGATCACTCCTAGATAAGTGTAAATATCACCTCTCTTGCTCCGAGCACTATATTTCTATTAATTTGGCCTAGAAATAAATTGCATTTTGATAGCCATGTTACATTTTTGGTTTAAAGTGAGTCAACTAAAACTATATGGTGAACAGCATAGGGTCCCCTTCATCCCATCCACAAGAGGCTGGATTTTAGCTGCAAAATGCGCCCCCTTCAAATTGTCCCTTGTCATTCATGAGTCCATGCAGTCAGCCGGCCTCCTGCCTGAAAACGTCGCCCCGACTAATCCTCGTATACATGCAAAAGAGTATCTTTTTCCTACTCACCAGAGTAAGCTTTGTTTCTTTGTCCTAAGCTGTCCATAAGACATAGAATGAGCAAACTACTCCCAGTACAAAGTTTCCAAGAAGACAGAACTGTCAAAGTTGACATTTTTTTCCTTAAAACATTTACAAACTCATACTCTACACAGAATATAGACACAAAATCATCAGTAACTTTGATTTTTTTTCTGGTTAATGTTTACTGCTTTATTGTCTTTCACAGGATTTTTTTAACACTTAAATCTTAATAGAAAAACTTATAAAGTTTCATAGATAGCAGCAATTCATAAATTCCAAGGGGTTTTTGGATAACTTATTAAAAAAAAATCAACAACAGAAAAATTTCACTTCCCATTAAAAAAAAAGTGCACACGCATACATGAGGTTAACTGATCGTTGCTATGCTCAGTCATAGGGTGACAGGAAAAAAGTCACACCATAAAAGGATGTCTGCATACTCTCAAAACAACATGCCGAGGTTAGCACACCTCAGTCTGGGCAAATACTGACTGCTACTACACAGAGGCCTGAATAAGTCACTGAGAGGTAAGTACTGGATATTTTGCTTTTTCAACAAAGTCTCTTGAGTTAAAAACTTGAAAAGCCTAATTAGGGTATAGGGTAAAGGAAAAGAATCGATTCAATAACAAGCTATAAACATTGCTAACAAAAGTTATATTTAGACTCTCTGGTGACTGGCAGTTCTAATTAGCTAATATGAAGCTAGGTAAATGCAATGGATCATGCCAGAAATAGCTTTACAAAAAACAGGGCGTACTTTGTACTTCTGTGTGAACTCACAACTACAAAAGATAGTATCAAGGATAAATCAGCAAATAATGCCAATATTTCAGGATATTTTAATTTGAAGGGCAAGAACAAAGCTATTTTACAATGGAGTACTCCTACACTTAGATGTATTGTATATATAACAGGTTATTCAGCACAATTTAAAAGAGTTGTTACACTTTACTATTTGACCACATATCTACGTACATAAAAGTCTTTTCTATACTTCTATACTTTTCTACCCTCTATGATTTCTCAGGATAGAATCCCAGGACTAGAATCCCTGGGGCAAAGGTACACATTTTTTTTTATAGCTTTAGATATAAATTGATATTTTTTGATTTACAAAAATATTTTGCCGATTTACCCTCCCACCAATGGCTGTGTGAGCTTCACCGTTTCTTAGCCAACATGAGCATTTTAATTCTAAATAGAAACCATTAATTCGATGAGTGAAAAAAGAATATCTCTGTGTTTGCTTTATATTTATTTGATGATCACTAAGGCTAAACGTATCTGCATATTTTTCTAGAACTTCTATGTGCCTTAAAAAAGATCACAAAACAATGAATTATATGCAGTGATTTGCAATATTTACATTCAGGTTGGGAATGGAGGTAACAAACTCTTGGCAAAATATAAGCTGTGAGGAGACTTCCTCTAAAGGAGGGTGTGTTTTTTCAGTTTTTTGGGGTGTGTCACTCTAAGTACAATATAATGCAGTGGTTAAGGGCACGGGCTCTGGAGTCAGGCTCAAACCTGGGCTCCATTATTTACAAAGTGCATGGCCTTGGGCAAGTTACCTAACTTCTCTGGCTTCAGTTGTTTCATTTGTAAAATGGGAGTAATACTACAGCTAGGTTCTTATAACATTGGCTCTCGTTGTAAGTGCTAGAAAACCGTCTGCTATCATTATTCTCCCCTCTCTCTGCCCATTACACTACCAAAAGATGAATCCAATAGGCAAAGTTTCTTTGCTCTATCGTTTCTGTGAGAATTAGTTTTTTGGACTTACAGGCGTATGCTGTATAATGATGTTTCGGTCAACAACGGACCACATATATGACGGTGGTCCCATAAGATTAGTACCATAGAGCCTAGGTGTGTAGTAGGCTGTACCATCTAGGTTGGTGTAAGTGCACTCTATGGTATTTGCATAGTGACAAAATTGCCTAACGATGCATTTCTCAGAATGTATCCCTGTTGTTAGGCAAAGCATGACTGTATTTGCAGATCTTTACTTCATGGAATATTTTACATAAAGATTGAGTCTATGGATGATTATACATCTAACTGTGCTTACTCTCTGGACTCTGCATGTGCTAGTATTTCAGTACATGTTTTCTCTTTGGGGGCTAATCTTACTTTTGGACACAACACTGCAAAGAGAACACAGCTCCACAAAGCATCCTCACTCACACGCTCACCTATCACATGGTGGCAGTGGTGGTAATGTCTTTTATAAATTACTTTCAACTGGCTGCCGAGAGCTTATCAGTAGTGACATGACCAGTCACTTAATGGAATAAACATTAACTCAGGTCCCTATGTGACTTTCATTGATTTATGTATTCCATAGCTATTTACTAGACACCTATTATAGGATGGCTCTGAAACACTCCATGAGATAAAATGGTGTAAGAGATAAAGCCATCATCCTTGAGAAGTTTACATTTTA
Source organism: Equus quagga (assembly GCF_021613505.1). Lineage (NCBI taxonomy): Eukaryota > Metazoa > Chordata > Mammalia > Perissodactyla > Equidae > Equus > Equus quagga. Next base: position 14,081,136 of record NC_060272.1, read on the forward strand.
AAAAAAAAGCTTATCCCCCAGTAAACGCGTTTACAAATACTTTTCTCTCTGCTATGGTTAAGGGCCTGCTGGAGTGGTAAAAAGGCCCTAAAGTACGGTATGTGCAGAGGATGTGTAGTATCCTCCAGTCCATATAGTTTCTCAGCTTCCATGTAAGACAAGATACTGCACGTGAAAATCCTCTGAAGCCTGAAGAGGTAAGAAAGATCCCTGTGGGGCCTTCAAAGCCCAAAGAGAAGAATAAAAACATTTTGCTAAATATCTGCAAATTCCTAAAAAGTAGTATAAAAATAATTTTATTGCATAAAGGCTATCCTAGCTATTCGCCATCTTCTTTCCATAAAAATTTTAGTTAAAATTCTATAAAATACTTATAGAAATATTGTTAAAATCGTAAAATCCAAATTCATTTATAAAATCTTTACTTACTTTCAAATATGCTACAAATAAACAAATGAATTCCTCTATTTAAATCAACATATTTCCCTTCTTCTTCCCAGCCCTCCTCTTCTCTCTCCTTCAGTCAGGTACTAACAAGTTAGTATGTGTTTAAGTTTTGAAGTATCTTCTTATTTTATTTGTTTTCTACCAATAACATCAGATCATGTTGGAAATAGGAGCTAGGGATAAAATATATTGTACTGAATGTGATTTCTAGAGCCAATTGCCTGGACTGAATCCAGACGCTCAACAGCTGTGTCTTTAAGCAAGTCATGTAAGTGCTCTGTGCCTCAGCTTCACCAATGGAAATGAATCTGGGAAAGTTTTGTGAGGATTCAGTGAGTGAATATATATAGAGTGCCCAAGGCAGTGCCTGGAACACAGCCTGTGCTTAATAATACTGATTACCATTATTATTCACGACCTTGCTGTAATCTAATAAAGAAGCTTTGAGGATCTAAAAAGCTAGGATTTTGCTATTCTTTATTGGGTATTTATTGAGCATCCATCATAGGTCAGCTGGAGATACACAAAATTAACAACACAGTCCCTACTCACAGGACTTCACAGGCTAGCGGGAAATCTAAGAAAAAATCAACAATACAGATGCTACCACAGAGCACAGGGCCATAGCAAGGACACCCCGTTGCCTTTCTGGAGGGCGCTGGTGAGGGAGCAGGGGATGATAAAATCAGGGAAGCTTCCAGGAGCAGCGATTCTGAACTAAGTCTTGAAAGAAAGGAGGAGCTAAGGATACAGGACAAGGGAGAGGAGGCATCAGACAGAAAGAAGAGTGTTAGAAATGCACAGAGCTGTGAGAGAATACAGAACATAAAAAAACCACAAGTAATTTAGTGTGGCTGGAGCCAGCGCGTTACGATGGAAGATGGCCAGAGATCCAGCTGGAGAGGGAAGCAGAGCCCAATCCTGAAGATAGAGAGCTTTCAGTCTGCCCGGGGTTCAATGGGCACCACCTGAAGGGCATCGCGAGAGCTGCTGCAATAGCTCCAGAGAGAAGTGAGGGTGGCCTGAAGGCAGGCAGAGGTACGGAGAGTAGAACACAAACAGGCCGATGGACATTAATGCACGGTGCAGAAAAAAGGCCGAGCAAGAAGAGGGACAGAAGGCTGAAGGCACAGGAACCACTGACTGACTGGAGGTAGCAGGTGAGGGAAGACATGGAGTCCTGAACGCCTTCGTGATCCCTGACTTGGTACCTATACTGAGGGAGGACCCTGAGCAAGGAGGCAGGAAAGTCAGGTCCCCTCAGACAGACTGACCACAGGCAGCTCTGCTCTGAGCATAAACACTCTGACATGTGAGAGGTTCCACTCCGAGACAGTGTAGGCAGCTGCCAGTGTGTCACCTTTCTGAACTATGTTCTGTATATCCTTCCAAAAAATGAATCTTGGACACAGACACAGTTATCAATTTAGGACTCAAAGCTAGTTGGGAAAAAAAAAAATCACCTAATAGTGTAGAAAGATTTATTTCACTAGGTTGACCAGGGTGTGTACTGACTAAGAAAGCACTTGAGCAGCAGCGTTCTGGAATGGACAATCTGACCTTACCAATGAAGTGACAAGAGACTGTGCCTCAGGGTTCTTCCCCACAGTCAGGAATTAATCTTTCCCACCTGCCTATTTTATAGGCAAATGGCACACACAACCACCCAGGTGATGGTTGTTTAGTCAACTAAAAAGAAGGCAGAAAAAATCAGCGGATGGGCGCCAGACCCTTGCATGTGTGACACCACACAAAACAAGTGTCTCCGTTTGCTCAGCTTCAAGAACAAGGGGTCTTTTTCAAGTAATTGTTAAATATTTATAAAACTAGGTAAGCAGAGGAAGAAGCAATGATTTCCTTCTTCCATGGAATATGTCTGTCCTCAAGGGCACTAACCAGCCTCCGCCTGCTGCCCTGATACACCTGTGTGTGTCTATTTTCTCAGTAGACCGAATCCTTGTTATTCCAATTAACCCCAAGACTTCATCTGCTCCTCTTTCCCAATGATTTTACTTTCCCCCCACTCTAGAAATTTCCCCTGTCTTACCTCTCCTCAATAGCCAAAGGACAGTGTATCAACAGAAAGCAGAGAAAGAGTCGGATCAAACAATACTCATTAGCTAACAATATACAAATATAATTTGTGCCTGTATGTACACATTTTTGCGGTTCTTCTGGTCGTTTCTGAAAACCCGCTCCTGGAACTTCCTCTTTGGTGCATGCCACTGTGGGCACCCTGAGTCAGATCATCTCGATGTGTGAACATGGCCTTGAGCAGACTTGACCTTACAGAGAAGTCACCTCCTATTAATTACCATTTCAGCATGACTTGACCCATTCAATTCATTGCTAAGGCCTTAATTTAAACAAAATTACTACAAGTTTAACCCCTTTTCATTTAAGGTGCTGATAATTATTAAGAGAATAAATATTAGGGGTAAAGATGACATTTCAGGAATCTTAAAGCAAAACTAAAGGCCAGCGTTCTAGCACTTACTAAATCTCTGAATACAGTGAAGGTTTTATTCTGTTTCTGACACAAATAAAAGCTAAGACACTAATTATCCAAAGAAGTAAATTGGGATTTCAGGTATATAATATGGTATATAATATGTACCCTAGGAAAAATCACAAATGCCTCCAAGTTGGTATCCAGGATAAATACTTCCAGAGTACAAATTATGTTAGAGCTTAGACAATTTTCTGAAATACTAACAAATGAGTTTTTTGGGGGCCTTTTATGTTTTCTTTTCTATGGCTAGAAAGAACTTGTCAGTTCTGTCAACATGTTCAGTTACGCAAAAACGAGATGATGGTGTCTTAAGAAATGTTAGCCACCAATTCTAGAGAAATACACACAGAGGCCCACCTCCAAAAGCATAAATAAAAATACTTTGCAGGGGGCTGGCCCAGTGGCTCAGCGGTTAAGTGGCCACTTTGGTGGCCTGGGGTTCACCAGTTCGGATCCTGGGTGTGGACATGGCACCACTTGGCAAGCCATGTCATGGTAGGCGTCCTACATGTAAAGAAGAGGAAGATGGGCATGGATGTTCGCTCAGGGCCAGTCTTCCTCAGCAAAAAAAAAGAGGAGGATTGGCAGCAGATGTTAGCTCAGGGCTAATCTTCCTCAAAAAAAAAAATACTTTGCAGGATATTTTGCTGCAGAACAACTTGCTGTTTTACGTGTTAGGTTAACAGTAAAGTTAAAATGGATCAATACTGCATTACAGAGACAAAACTGGGATACGTTGTTTATTAACAAAAATGGTAAGAGAAGCGGTGTAGATGGCCGCCAGATAGTTCATCCAGGAGGAAAAGGTCTTCCTTGGGTGAAACTTGAATACAGACCCACATCATGCAGCGCAGTTATGATCTGTGCCTTCAGGGCACAAGTTGCAGTCCTCATTCACATCCCTCAGGACGTGGGGCCATAAGGATAGCTTAGGGACCACGCCTATCTTTTCATTAGAAAGCATTATGAAGAAATTAGAATTCTTACAGTTACAAGTACTCTAAGGAAAAAAGATTTAGAACAAACAATTCTTTGTGTTTTTCTCTAGGCAATAGAATGACAAGCCATAGTACTTTCAAGTACAATTCAGTATATATATTCTAAATAACATGTCAGAAGGTGTTGTCTAATAATTATGAAAATGTAAAATACTAAAAGTATATTAAAAAATAAATAGAGAAAAGAAGAAAGCAAGGGAGGTAGTAAGTTATACCCGGAAAAAATGATTAAAAGAGAAATTTGCAATCCAAAGGTTGATAAAGGGGTACTGTAATGCAAAGAGCAAGCAGAACCCTGATGTGTGTGAGAAGGAACACAGCAAAGAACATTGAGATAAGACCTCATTCAGATAACAGCACACTTTCAACAGCATACATTCAGCCTTCAGTTTTAGGCCCTCTGATATTGAAAGGTATCATTTCTGCATTTCCAGGACCCAGCATATGGAGGCACTAAAAACAATTTTTGCTGAATAAAAGAGTGGAATAAGTCAAGGTTCAGGCAAGTAATCCTGAATCTTTAAATGATTAAAGGAAGGTATAAAATAACACCTCTGAGGAAAGATGATAATAAATCGGGACTGACTGATATAAGATAAGAAGGGGATAACAACAGTCAAGTACATGAAAGGATTTTTCTCTCAATTTGGGAAAGATAAAACTGACTAAAACCAAAGCATTAACTACACAGGACAGATATAAGCAAGAACTAAGGCACATACTAAAGCTGTTGACTGACGGAATCAACCTTCAAGAGGTTACTAAACATCCACATGAACGTATTTCAAAACAGCCTAGACTCTCCTTTACCTGAGACCATTTCTGAGCCATCCATTTATACGTCCACACTGTTCACTGCCTTTCTGTGACTGGCTCAGGACAAGGGTGGACAGCAACAGGCCCCTCAACAGTCTTACCCTCAGGGTTTTACGATGCAGTATCCAAAGGTCTGACTTCCTACTTGGGAAGGCCCCTCTCCCAGAAGTGGTACTTGGTAAGAATGGTTCTCCTGCTCTGGAGCAGCTGGGCCATGCTGTGCCCAGACTGTTTATTTACAGGTAAGGATGGCTTGTAAAGCCTAGACCACTTTGGAACCACAAACTCTCAATTCTTCAAGGGCAGTATGAACTAGCTGCCCCTGCCAAGGATTGGACAGAGTAGGAAACTTGCAGCCAGGTCATCAGAAGGAAGGATCCAGCATGCCCTTTAACCTCTCTGACACTCAGGTTCCTCACGTGGAAAGTAGGCAGGTGACAGCAATACTTAGCCTCAGGGATGCTATGAGGGTTCTTCAAGACATGACTTAAGGGTAGGCACCTCATAAAAATTAATGCATAAATCTGAATAAAGAGCACTGAAGAGCTAGCTTGGTAAAGGATGTCAGCTGACAAGGGTTTTACAAGAAAAGCTGAATTAAAAAAAAAACATTTTCCTCAGATTTAAAAAAATTATTTACCTACTTAGTCATTTCACAGTCAATTCACGTTCAGGGTTAAAAATTTAGAATATATGGATAAAACTCAAAAATTACTTGCACAAAATTATGTTTTGGCATACGTATCCATGCAGACATGTGTGCATGTGTGTGTATATATAGTTGCTTTTCGTCCCCCAAAAGTGGTATGTTGTATAATCTGTTTTCCTAACATTATTCCCTGCCAAGACATAGGTATCTACATTGCCATTTTCAGTGGCTTTGTAGTATTCCACTATATGGGTATACCATAAAATCTTTAACCAATCCCCTAATGAGGGACATTTGATTTGTTTGCAGATTTTCACCTTTATAATTAACACTGTGTTAAATATTCTTGAACTTAAGATGTTCTGAAACCTCTGCCATTTCTGGCTCTACTGGATCTTCTATTTCATTCAGTGAAGAAGCTGGACATGCATTTACAACCTGGCAAGCAATGGCACATTCTTCTATGATTCTTACATTAATGTAACTTTCCTACTCTCTACAATAATTATTATTCATGTGGAGGATTTTTTCCCCCTGCCACGTATTTTAAAGGTATTTCCCATGAATCTGCTTTGAAATACTCCTCAAAATAAAATGTACATGTTCGGATTTTCAGAAAAAATTTTTTTCATAGAAATTAGAAAAATAAAAGAAGCTCTTGATGTCTGTTCCTAACCCGCAACCCTTGCCTGGAATTTTCACCTCTCCCTTGTGTCTAGTCTCAGTTCTTGAAAAGTTATTTCCCACATGAAGCCTTTCCCAACTAACTGGAGACAGTTTTTTCAACTTTTATTCCACAACTGCAATTCCCATGATTTCCTTTTCAAGAATCACTCCATTTTTTTCTGCACAAACCATAAGTCCATATTATTTTGTGTTTGTTTTGTTTTCAATTTCATTAATTTCTGCAATTATCTTTATTTTCTTCTACCTTCTTTGGGAAAACTCAGTTCTACCTTCTTGAGGTGTGTATTTTCAATCTTTTCTTTCTCTTTTTTAATTAAAATAAATGCATTCAAGCCTTTGCATCTATCTTGGATTAACTCATTAACTGCATCCCACGGTTTGGCACGCAGTATTTTTGTCATTTTGTTTTAAGCACTTCAAAATTTCCACTGTGATTTCTTAACCCATGAGTTCCTTAGAAATCTACGTTTTTAGATTCCAAATTTATCCATTATCTTTTAATTGCTGACTTCTAATTTAGTTGTACTGTAGTCAAAGGGAATGCGAGGGGCTAGATAACGATTTTCTGAAAGTTCTGAGACACCTCTGCTGAGCCAGTACCCAGGCAGATAACACTCATGTGCCTTCAGCACAAATTCCGTTAGCTTTTAAGTAGTGTTGGGTAAATCTCCGAAATCTTTAAACTCTTTTTTATCTGGCATATTCTAATAAAAATGTGTTAAAATCTCCCATTATGGTTGTGGATTTGCCAATTTCTCCTTAAAATTCTGTCAAATTTCACCATTACATGTACAATTCATGATTATTTTTATATTCTTTGTGAACTCCTATTCTTAACTTTTATAGTGACCCTCTTGACCCCTATGAATACTGAATTTGCCTTGAATTCTATTTTTTTTCTGATGTTAATATTGCTACTCTAGCTTTCCATTGGTTGGGATTTGCCTGGTATGTGTATACCCATGCCTTTATTTTCAACCTTTCTGAATCACTTTGAGTTAAATCTCTTCTAAGCAGCATACAGCTGGATTCTTTTAAAATTCAAACCGCTAGTCTCTGTCTTTTAATAGGTGAGCTCAACCCATTAAAATTTATTGTGACACATTTCTATCCTCTTATTTTGTTTTCTATTTACCATCCTCATTCTTTGCTTTTCCCCATGGTCCTCTTTCCTGTCTTTCTCTCGATTTAACAAAAAGTTCTACTTCCATTTTTGTTCCCTTTTGCTTTAGGTTCTATTTCCATATTTTCATGATTAAGCCATCAACACTATACATAAAGCACACCTACAACATTAGTGCAATCCTCTGACAACCTGCATTTTCTTTTAGCATCACTGTTTTAAGATTGTTAGAACTAAGTTAGCAGAGACCCAATTCATTTAACACAGCAGAGAAGTAGATCTGAGTCAGTGCTTTGCTACGGCTAGGGAGAGTCCTTTTCCTTGAATATGTAGTACCATCAACTAGATACACTGAAGTTTTCCCTCAATTTTGGTGACTTTCAGATGAAATTTGTACACAGAGATAGTCCTATTAGAAAATTATTTTTCTTCTAAAAATAATTTCACAGAACTTATTGCTCTGCTCTTCCTTAGTTTTACCAAAGTTAAGCCTCATATATGGAGTTTTATTGTAGGAGTTTTCCACTTTTCAACTGAGGACTTGAAATTTTGTCTTAACATTATTTATAACAAGAAAAGAACTGGAAATAATCCAAATATTCATCATGGGAGTAGCTGAGCGAATTAGCTGGAATTAACACACTGGAACGCTGTAGAAACATCTATCAAATGTCTACATAAGATCTCCACATATGACAAATCTATAGATTACATTGATCCATGAACATGTTAAGTAAATAAAGAACACAAAATACCACATATGTAATGCTTACTACCATGTGCAAATGTAGAAATGCATACTGCATGCATCAATAGAGTACCTACGGAATGATATAGTTTAAAATTAATTTTAAAATTTCCCCTTGAAGCAGCCTAAGGCTTTTCTTTCTTTTTCTTCTTTTCTGTCATTTTTGTTGTGGTTGTCGTGGTCATCGTCGTCGTCTTCTTCTTCTTCTTCTTTTTAAAGAAAACCTAACTTTCAGTTCCTAACAAGACCTTAGCTTGTTTCTCATACTTTTTAGGTTAACACAAATCAGATCACTGTGGTAAGTTCATATTTCACTACATAAATGTGTGACTGATTTCATTTCCTGGCAGTGATATGCATTTGGCAAAAAAAAAAAAAAGTCCAACTGAAATTCAGTTTAAAAGCAGAGTTTTACGCGCATCTGAAATGCGGGTGCTTTACGTGATTTTACTCTTAACCAGACAATGATTCAGAAAAATGAAGGGGAAATTTCTAAAAAGTTAGTGAGTTCCCTCTTGTCACAAAAATACATTTGCCCCATTTAGATGGTTCTATTTCTTTGGCCAGGGCTTTGCCAAAATCACCAAACTGTGAGAGTAAAAACATAAATTTTATTCTCTCTTCTTCCAAACTGTTACTACATACGTAACCATATTATATATCGTAGGTTTAAAAAATTTATATAAACCTTGAAATTTAAAAAGTTAGAGCTATAAAAAGCAGTTTATATTGCTTTTAATTAAATATGATTTAATTCAACGTATCCTTCTTGGTTTTTTCTAGAAACCTCGAACACCGCTGGTGCATATAAAAATGGACATCAATTTTACGACACCCACTATAGCTCCTCCGGGAAGCAACTGCGATCTCTACGCACACCACGGCACAGCCAGGATCCTAATGCCTCTGCATTACTGCATTGTCTTCGTCATTGGGCTTGTGGGAAACTTGTTGGCCTTGATAGTCATTGTTCAAAACAGGAAAAAAATCAACTCTACCACCCTATATTCAACAAATTTGGTGATTTCTGATATACTTTTTACAACTGCTTTGCCTACACGGATAGCCTACTATGCCCTGGGCTTTGACTGGAAAATCGGCGACGCCTTGTGTAGGATAACCGCTCTTGTGTTTTACATCAACACATATGCAGGCGTGAACTTCATGACCTGCCTGAGCATCGACCGGTTCTTTGCTGTGGTACATCCCCTGCGATACAACAAGATGAAAAGGATTGAACATGCAAAAGGCGTTTGCATATTTGTTTGGATTCTAGTATTTGCTCAAACACTCCCACTACTCATAAACCCTATGTCAAAGGAGGAGGATGAAAGGACTACATGCATGGAGTATCCAAACTTTGAAGAAACAAAATCTCTTCCCTGGATTCTGCTTGGTGCATGTTTCCTAGGATATGTGCTTCCACTCGTAATCATTCTCATCTGTTATTCTCAAATCTGTTGCAAACTCTTTAAAACTGCCAAACAAAACCCACTAACTGAGAAATCCGGTGTAAACAAAAAGGCTCTCAACACAATTATTTTTATAATTGTTGTGTTTGTTCTCTGTTTCACACCTTACCATGTTGCAATTATTCAACACATGATTAAGAAGCTTCATTTTTCTGATCTCCTGGAATGTAGCCAAAGACATTCATTCCAGATTTCTCTGCACTTTACAGTATGTCTGATGAACTTCAATTGCTGCATGGACCCTTTTATATATTTCTTTGCATGTAAAGGGTACAAGAGAAAGGTAATGAAGATGTTGAAACGTCAGGTCAGCGTATCAATTTCCAGTGCCGTGAGGTCAGCCCCTGAAGAAAATTCACGTGAAATAACGGAAACTCAAATGATGATACATTCTAAGTCTTTAAATGGAAAGTAAAAAGGAATTAAATCTTGGATTTACTGCAAAGGAAACTGTATGATGAACTTTGCAGGACTCTCCTTATAAAGCAAAATGATTGTTCAACTGCCAATTAGGATTCTTTTAAAGTCCTTTTACTGGGCACTATTTCCCACCTCCAACTTGGAGGTAAATTGATATATGTTTTTTACACTCAAGAGAACAACATAAAGCAAAGTTCTAATTTGTAAATGAAATACTATACCAAAAGGGCGGCTACTTCAATAACTCTCAATGTAAAAAGAAAAGTTTTGTGTTAAAGAAAAAGTCATTGGTATTTCCAGCTGACAATTTGGCAAAAGGAAGAAGACTGTTAAGATTGTATTTTGTCAGTGTAAAAATGTTAATATTGTAACAGATTTTTTTTTCGGTAACATATTTCTTCAGTCCGTATTTCTTTCAATCTTAGACTTTATCTCCTCAATAACACCAGCTTTGCATTTTGTATGGTTCTGAGTCATAAAATTTTTGTTCAAAGAACTATTTTAGAATAAAGAGCAAGATGCTACAGAATTATGAGTATGTCTTTCAATGCTCACTGTAATTATCAGCAGAAGTTACAGGGAGAATATAATCAGCAGTAGACAAATTCGGATAGCAAGGTTATAAACCATGATGGTGATGGAAGCGATGGTGATGTTTCTTTCCGAAACAGCCAGCTAACACCCAGCATTTAAGAGCCACTGCTCAGGAATATGACAAGGACTTTATGTGGAGGTACTCAGTGGAGGAGGGTCCACTTGCTAAATTCTTCTTGGGAATACAAAATATGCAAATATGCTTGGTTTTTCTTGGGTCTCTAGGAGATCATTTCTTTTTTTATCCACAGATTGGTAGAACCCTGTATCTGTATTTCAATGGTTTGGGTTACCAGAAAGAGCAGGGAAGATGAGCAACAGGGGATGTAGCTGCTGCTTGCCTAAATAAAATAGGGAATAAAATGCAAAATTCTAAACTTAGAGTTCCCAGGATTCTTTACAACATTATACATTTGCTCAAATGAATACCTTAGGATGAGTAGCATGACCTTTGCAAGTACAGTCACCCTGTCTGCCAGCTCAAATTTGTTTTACTCAATCCCCAAACGCCCCAATACAGTATCTATATTAGCAACGATACCAATTTTGATAATGGAACATAAAGAAATGAAACGCTATATCATGAGTCATACTTTAAATTTTTATTAGGCTTTCTATCCTAGAAATATTTTCTTTCAAATTCTTATTTTCAACTTTTATCCTATAAAAAAATTAATCTTAATGGTTGATTCAACACCATTATGAGTACATTCAGGTTTCTATTGCAATAATTTCACAAAGAGATACATGACCTTAAAGTCACTGACAAAAATAGGCACTGGTCTTTGTAACACCTTACGGAGACAGATGAGACCGCATGGATGGAAGTCAGAATCTTAGGGCCTTTCTTTTACTCCATCTACAAACTTGCCCAAGTAAAGGAGAAAAAGGGGCAAGACACTAAATTTTATGCAAGGTGGCACTTATGTAGTCACTTGAGTTATATCCAAAGAGAGTAACCATTTTGAAAGCCGGTAATGGAAAACCAGAAACAAAGCTTCCTTAATTTCAGAGCATCTTTATGGTACCCTCGTTCTATGACTACCTTCAAGCATAGACTATCATCTATATGAGCCCACATGCCGCTTCATAGCAGATGAGAGTCCTCTCTGTGCTTCTAATGGGTCAATTCTTAAAATCCTTCAAACAAGAAAGCACAGATCTCTGTCACTTGACAAAGGAGAAATATATTGTTTAGTTTTCTGCTTCCTCCTTCCCCTATACCACAAATCTACATTAATAATTTATCAAATCATCAGTAGCCATACTGCCAAAAAGGTAAACTTTAAACCTATCTCCAACTAATCTTTTTAAAAAATCCTGTACTCTAGTAAAACTCAGATATTCCCCCTCCTTCAAGAGGCTCTTACTCTGCATTTGATTCATGATGCCATTGTTCACATGTGGGCTTGCAGCATCCTCCCATTGTCTTATACTATTAGTTGGCTTTACCTTTACTTCCTGTGTTATTTCTCTCAAGAGCAGGTAAACTTTGGAGAATAGGGATCGTGCTGTATAATTTTAGTATTCTGTTACAGAACAAAGGAGGTAGCCTATATAAACATTATTTGAAAATCACAACCCTACAACTGTTTTCTACATGATTCAGGTGACATATTAGTTAATTTTAAATAATAATAGAGAGCTAGGAAAACTCATCTGGGAGAGCTGATAGTTATGTGGCAGCTAACCATATTTACCTCTTTCATAGTTTTATTTCTAAAAGAAACATGTGGTTAATTAAAAAAAAACCCTCAAAGCTATTTAGTATGAATCAGTAGAAATGCATCAACTCTTCAGTGATAGCACAGTTAGTCTAGAATGCTAAATGTCAGATGTTAGAAATGCTATCAGGTATACGTGAGAAGCTGAGTAATTTACAAAATAATCCATACATTATGTAATGTTTTTCTTTTCACAATCCTGTGAAACAGGATGAGCAGAGTATTACCCACACTTTATAACGAAATCTAAATTCAGAAAAGGCACTTGGTAAATTAAGAAGCAGCATCAGGAATGTAGCCTCAACTCCATGTCCTAGCCATAATGAAGACAAGTCTGAAGCACGTAGATCCTGAAAAAGTATCAGAAGGCTTGTTTCATCACATGCCAGCATACTAATCCTTAAACAGGACAAATAACCAACAGTAGGTATATTATTAACTCAGGCAGGCTGTGAGTTCCACGAGGATGAGGACATCACCTGTTATACGCACAGCACCTGGTACAGCCTGGCATACGGAAAGTTCTCAAATATCCATCTAATTGAATAGCTCCTAACAAAATTCTGAAGCCCTACTGAAGTTATCTGTGAAGTTCTAATTTCTCAATGAAAAGAAACACCCTAAATGCTTAATTACATATGCTAGAGCATACATGTACCCTCTAAGACCCTGCCATTTAAACTAGACTTAACTAACGGATAGAGCTAATTACCCAACAAGCCAATTTAAACTCAGATACAGAAATACGTTCTGCTCGGAAATAATTTTACATGTCAAGGGCAAGGGCAGTGACTCCCACCAATCAGTAAAAAGCACCAGGCAATTTTAAAAGCGGAAGCACTGACCTTAAATTAGCCCTTCAAATGGTCTATTTTGGTTACTTTCTAGCCCACTGTAATCTGTTATTCTTTGCAAAGCTAAAAACATTTGCTCATTGACTATTCAGGTAAGAATGAGAAAACAAAAAGCATGTGGATTAGAAGTGATCTCGTGACAGGAGGAACTAAATGCACTCATGAGAACTGCTGCCAATGGAAGTCTGTTTTACATTAAACTCCGAAAAACTGATCACTTAAAAGATAATCCCCAAATTTCTATTCAACTAAAAGCTCAATTAGTTAAGAAGCAACAATTATTGAGCATTTACTATATACCACTTTTCCAAGCACTTGACAGGCATTATCTCATTTAATCCTCATGACCTTAAGAGATGGGTACAATTATTATCTCCATTTTGCTAATGAGGAAACTAGAGTGCCAGGTGACATGGAGAGGTGGAGCCAGCAATTAAATCCAAATCACCTGACCCCAGCACCTGTATCTGACTTGGAGCATGAGGACATCACCACTTACTGGAACGTGTTCATGAAGAGCTGACTGCCTACCTCCACTTTCTGCGGATTCCTGTGCCTTGGACATCTCCCATCACCACATCAGAACTGCAGCTCATCTTCCTGCCCTGCAGGGGCCCGCTAATTTCTCTGCAAACTCAGGCTTCATTCTCTGTCACCCACACCTGATCATCCTTCTCTCATCCATGGTATTTAGCCAGTGAATCTGCTTGAGTTTTCTCCTCTGGCACTCTCCCTTGCCCATCTTTTTCTTTGTGCAGTATCATCATCCGAGTCCAGACACTGGCATCACACACCTAAATTACTACAACTCTTTCCCATGACCCTCTTAACTAGAGCAAGAAACTTTAGCCTTCCTTTCAGATGCTATACTGGAAGCCAGGAGATTAATAACAACAATAATAATAAATACCTGCTATCAATTACATGGCATAATGCTCTAGGCATATATATATGAACTCATTCAAGCCTCACAATAATTCTGTGAGGCTCATCCCATTACTATCCCTGTTTTACAGTTGAGGAAATTATGCTCCAGAGAAGTGAAGTAACTTGCCCAAGGTCACACAGCTAATAAGTGGAGGAGCCAGGCTCTAGCCTCTAGTAGTTCAATTCCAGGGTCTGGATTCTTAATCACTATATTATCTCTCTTCAATAAGTAGAATTATATGCCCCAGGTCCTCAAAGAGTCTTGGAAAAGACACTTAGTGCTCACTGAATATCCTCAAGTTCCCTTGGAGGGCACACGTGCTACTTCTGGACAATGGGTTTGGGGCAAAAATGACATATGTCACTTCTGGGCTGAAACATTAGAGAACAGTGAGGGATATTCCATCACGCTCTTCTCTCCTGCCACAGCGACCAGCAATGTTCTAGATGGTGGGACCCTTATCAGCCTGGGTCCTTGAATGAGTAAATGGAGAATTCCCCACCCCCATACCCTATCCACCTATGTTGACCAAGTAGCACAAACAAGAAACACATTTGTGTATTCAGCCACTGAGATTTCAGGGTTAGTTGTGGCTACAACATAAGCTAGCCTTCTGATTAATACAGTGTTTAACCTATTAGAATGAAACAGACCAATACACAGAGTGTAAGAAAAGAAAATTGCAGACGCTATCCAGTTCTCCCAGCAAACAAAAACCTTCCTTAATCCCACCTTCACTGCATCATTTCATGCTCAGGGATTGTGAATAGTTCCCCGTGATCCTACCACATGGAGTCCAAGTTCCTCTCCCACACTTTCAAGCCCCTGTAACCTAATTTCTCTCCACTGCCCAACATGTACCTTTCAAGCTAGTGTAGTTGGTCTTGCCTCTGTGCCATGAATATAACAATATTTGGTTCTCACTGGTTGGATTATTCTGCTTCCTCCATTTATTCTTTACACTCACATCCCAATCGTACCTCCTCCTTTAATTCTTCTTTGACTACTCAAGCCACCCATCTTCCTTTCCTCAACTTATTTGGCTTTTATACAATCTACGCCACAGTTTTAACTTTAGACATATATCATCTTACACCAAAGGAAGAGAAAAAACACACCGGCCTGGAAAGCTGTGGCCTGGTTCTAGTTTGATTGCTAATTGGCTCCATTACCTTCGTCCAGTCTTCTAGCCTGTCTAGCTTTCAGTTTTCTTATCAACGAAATAACAGTATGAGACAACATGTAAGCTCTCTGTCAACCATCACACAGTCTGTGGTCTATTACTTCATGTGCATTACTCTCATATCCCTCAACTGAAACATGAGCTCCACTGCAGCAGAGCCCTTGACTTTTACTTCTTTCTATTCTGGGTAGCTCCAAGCACAGCACCTTGCACATTGATAATACCCAAAAAATGTGTTGACCATGGGTCATCAAGTATTAGCTGAGGATACTATATGATTTGTATTCTTAAAGTATGATGGATGAGGTTTTATTACTGCATGCCATAATTTATTAAGCAGCAACAGATAACTAATACAAGCTTGGTATTACAATATTAATCACGGAAAATAAGAATTAAATTGCAAACGCGAATAACATTTAAATCAGTCACAATTTCTTTTCCAAAAAGAAAGTTTCCAGTCGAGATGCGAGAGGAGTGCTGCTAGCTTTCCCTCTACTTCCCACATACAAAGAAGCAACACACAATGATAAACACTTCTCTAATTTATCCCTGATAATGCATCCAGACTGTTCAAACTGAGAGAAATCTCTGCAACACTGTAGTTGTTAGAAAGAAAAAACTGTATAAGAGGGTAACCTACATGGGAAAATACATTTTATTTTAATTTTCAATAATTTATCTTCCTCAAAACTTTTTAAAAACTTTCTCTTTATTTGCACACTATGTTGCTTTTTGCTGTTAATTATGCTTTTTAGATGTCTTGTCCACTCATAAACTGCAAGCCACTCATGGGCAGGAACCATATGACTTTCTGTCCCACAAGGTCCCTACCACAACTGATCCAAACCAAGAACTCAATTTTTGATTGGCTTTTATCAGTTTTCTCAGAGTGTGAGAACATTTATTTCTGGTTTCTATATCTTGTAAGAATGATTTTTCCCATGTAGGTTTTGAGAAGAAAGAGGTGTCTCAGAATGAAACTACATGGAGGCTACAAAAGGTTTTAATCCTACTCTAAAAAAAGTAACATTTTGATTTGTTCTCATTGCTTGAGGGCAGCACTTCCACAATTTTTCCCTTAAGTCCTATAGTGAAACATCTGCTTTTAAAAAAATATACATAGTGAAAATATATGGAGTTACTGCCTGTATTAGGGTTTAAAAAATAAATGCAAACAGTATTATCATGTATTGTTCTACCATATATCATAATTCAAGAGAGTAATGAAAGTATTGTAAGTGCTATCTCATGTACTATTGCCTATTTTTCCCATTAAGAGAACAAGGGCAAGGAAAAGGTCATGAATTTGAGTGTTACTGCTTCTACTTGAAGAACAGCTGTTAAGAGGAAAGCATCATCAAAACAGACCCACAGACACAAGACTCATATGACAAGAAATCGAAGCAGTCCCCCTTCTTAGTCCCAACAATCAGATAAGGGCTCAACCTGAGACGTGGTCCATGACTGTGCCTGCACCCACACACTCAAGTCTCTGGAGAGACCCAGGGAAAGGCTGGTCAATTGGAGGCAGGGGCAGGGCTGAGCAATACTGCAGGTCTTGGCCCACAGAATTTAGAAAGCCAACGGTCAAATGGAAAATGGAAAGGAAAAAATAAGTGTCCTATCGGGGTCCAACTGTCAATTACTTGAAGTTAGTGTGTTTGACAAAATGCTGATAAGGTGATGGGTACATGGTATTCATTATGATATTCTCTCTGCATTTGTGTATGTTTGAAATTTTCTGTAATAAATTTAAGAAACTGGTAAATGTAGTCTCCAATACATTTCCATACTCTCTCATTACATCAGGGGTGGAAGAAGAAATTTAGGGATGAATTCATAAAGGACTGAGAGATATGGCAGTGATATCACATGTCTACAAATCTCTCTCTCTCTCTCTAATCAGTTAGCTGCAGCACCCCAAATTATATGAGAAGACAGGAATGGGACACACATGGCCACATTGATATCTAAGATCACAAGGAAAGGCAGTTTCAACAGACCTTTAAGAAGTTGTAGTAAGAGATAGTTTTTGGTGACAAAGTCGCCAGCAAAGAACAGGATATAACCAGAAATTCACACGAAGAGATTGTCAGGGGCTCATCAACATACACACATACACGCATATAACGTTCCATGAGTAACCTGATCTCCTGGCACAAAGAGCTACTTCCTTTTCCTTAAACCACGTCCCAGTCCAAATCTAAGTATCTCAGATTCAGGTATACTGCTTTGTACATACACATTTGAAGTCAAATATAAAAGTTATATCCTTTTGATGACCATTTCTGTCAGCTAAGATTCACTTATAAATAATAGAAACCTCTCGAGTTATTTTGGGCAGAAAAAGATTTAGTACACAGAATTAGGTGCTTATAAAATCACTGAAAGGGCTAGAAGGGCAGATCCGGGCTGTGCCTCTGGGAACAGACTCCTGGAACAACACACAAGGAACTAGGTCTACCCAGAAGACTGCTTCCTTTGCCATATTCAGGATGCTGGGAAATCAGGAAGTCATTATATCATTTCAGCAGAGTCTAGAGATCAGGAAGCTGTCTGAACTGCAACCTCCAAAGCCCTGTTGAGTCTACAGAATTGGACAGCAAAACGGGTATTTCCTATGCTACTCCATTTGCTCACACTGAACTCAAGCACCACACAAGTTCTGATTGGTGGAGCCTAAATCATATTCAGAACTCTGGATGCAAGAGAGTTTAAGAAATAGAGCATTCAGCTTTCCAACCTCTGCTTTATGTGGAGGTACACAAGGAGGACCCTGGAACAGATAACAAGCAAGACAATCTAAGCATATCCATCATACTACATAAAACATTAAAATACTCTATCAAAAGGGAGGAAGAACCTTCTAATTAAAAGAAGAAGAAGAAGAAACTTAAGAGATATCACAATCAAATGCAAGACCAAATGTAAAAGGGCTTTTTCAAAGTAGTAAGAGAAATCTGAATATAGTTTTGGTAGTACATAATATTAAGGAATTATAAATAATATAATTGGTAAAGTAATATTACAGTTATATAATAAAATGTCTCTTTTTAGAGCTTAATTAGGGAATAAAATATTATGTCTAGAAATTGCTTCAAAACACTGTAAAGTATTTAGTTTTTAGGGGAATAGAAGAAGAAAGGATGGCAAAAATGTTAATTATTCAATCTGGGTAATAGGGCTCATTTTTATTATTCACTCTGCTTTGTGATTGAAATTTTCCACTGTAAAAAGCTTTAACAGGTTATATCAAGAGAAACATGGTAAGTACAAATTATTTTCATCTAAGACTTCATCTCCAAAAACTTTAATTTTACCGCATTATTAAAATAAGGTCTATCTTCTATAAAGTAACTAGCTCATACTCTTTAAACGTCAAGATCATAAAAGACAAAGACACAATAAGGACTGTTCCAGATTAAGGAGTAAAGGGACATAACAACTAAATGCAAGATGTATTTCTGGAGGACCATGGACTAGATATTTTTTCCTTTTTTCTATAAAATAGAACATTATTTGGACAAGTGCCAAATATAAAATAATACATACTGATGTTTTAGGGGTAAAGGGGGCTTACATTTACAACTTGTTCTCAAATGATTCTGAAAAAATACCATACATACAGTCATGTGCCGCAGAACAATGTTTCGGTCAATGATGGACCGCAGATACGACGGTGGGCCCATAAGATTAGTATCACAGAGCCGAGGTGCTACACCATCTAGGTTTGTGTGAGTACAGTCTATCATGTTCACGCAACGATGAAATCGCCTAATGACACATTCCTCAGAAGGTATCCCCATTGTTAAGCAATGCATGACCGTATATATAGCGAGAAAATGACAAAGAAAATGTAAAAAATATTAACAATTAGGGCATCTGGGTTTAGGGTATAAACCCATACCCAAATAGGAGTTCTTTGTCCTATTCTTGTAACTTTTCTATAAGTCTGAATTATTTAAAAAAATTTTTTTAAGTATAAAACATAGTGGCAGTATCTGAGAGCTCTGAAGAGAAACAGCACAGTTTCTTCTGTCTATTAAATAAAATGAAAATTAGTAGCTAAGTAACTGGAGTGTCACATAGTTAGTGCTTTTTCAGATACCATTCCATGGGGCATATTCCCCTAATCTGAAAATTTTCTTGCAGCATGTGCTTATTTTGTACTTCTCATTTTAGCAGCAAAATTCAAACAGAATCATAAAAGCTGTCTTTAGACGCTAAAATTTACTTTTATAAACACTTTCAACACTGTAGTTGAAAATGTATACAGGAAGCCTCGGTTTGATAAATTTATAGTATACTCAAATTACTTTCTAGTATAGTGAACAGATGACCATTAACTAGATTTTTTACCTAAAAAAAGAAAGAAAGTAGTGTTGCAAAGAGAGAAATGTCTGAGTTAAGAGACAGACATGAATTTCAATCCAGACTTTGCCACGGTAACAGACATGACCCCAGTGACTTGCTCAGTTCTCAGAACTTCAGCTTTCTCATGAAGGACACAGCAATGTCAGTATCTACTCTTGCAAGACTGTTGCGGATGTTCACTTAAACCAGGAACACATGTAAAATAAGGCTCTATAACAAAACAGTTATTCAATATGCATATATCAAGATTCCTTATGAGAAAGGGTAAATTGTGCTACCAAAAAACCTCCAAATAGAATGCATAATATTAACATTTCATCATGCTACTCTGTATGTTTTCACTGATATTAACAAACATATCTTTGGTCCAGTAATTTATTTACATAACAAATACTTATTAAGGCCTACTATAAGTCAGGCTCTCTTCGAGGCACCAGGATGAGCGCTGAAAACAACACGGATCAAGTTACCCTCAGGAATCTTATGTTCTACAAGTCAACATAAGTTTTAAGCAAATAATATGGGTTTAGGGGAGGGGATAATTTTGAGCGTTATTCTGGCTTTGTTGAACCCAAGACTAGTTCTCTGCCCTCCCAAATATTCTCTGAACTACTTTAATAATAAACTCTCTCTCTGCTAAATAAGCCAGAGTTGGTCTATTACTTCAATAGGCATGCCTGCGCTCTTATAACTGAGAAAGCCTTGTCTCCTTTGACCTCAGATAATAAAAGCACGTTAGGCACTTCAGAATTCAACATCTATCTATACAAAAAAATCAACCCTAAAATAGTTCTGAGATTATTTTTGTGTGCTGTATATTTTGCTATGGTTACCAAGACGTGGTTAGCATTTTGAAATTTTTTTCTTAGAATAATACAATGATCTGAATTTAAAATCTTTCATAAGGTACAACTTTCCAAAGATAAACAAGAACAGGAAGTGACTCGAATACAACCAGACTTCTAGTTCCCTTCACCATTATCTACTATGCTGTCATCGGAGCCTGATTTAACAACATTAAACATTCTACCATCTTATTCTAATTTTCAATTATTAGTATTTTTATTTGTTTGAATAACACATATTTCCTATTAAACCAGAAATCTTGACATATACTCAAATATTAAGTCCTAAGAGGAAGACAGCTAAAATAAAGGATTTGAGTAGCAAAGGAACTTACAAAAGCAGAAATGAAAACAGATGTTAACCTTCTTTGAAACAAATTTTTACTAATAGCCTCAACCAAAGCTATTTCAGTCAGCTACTCGAAATATTCTACCTAGTCAAAGATCTCAACAAGCTTCATAGGTCTTCAGCTCCTCAAGGGTCTGGGATAACTCTTTTCAAGGTTCTAATTATCTCCCAACACCATGAATGTTACGGCATTTCGAAACACACGTGATAAGCTCTGTAAGAGCTTAGTTTAGGTCAGCCGCCCTCCATCAGGGGCAATTTTGCCCCCCAAATGTCATCTGGCAACATCTG
Source organism: Equus quagga (assembly GCF_021613505.1). Lineage (NCBI taxonomy): Eukaryota > Metazoa > Chordata > Mammalia > Perissodactyla > Equidae > Equus > Equus quagga. Next base: position 14,102,153 of record NC_060272.1, read on the forward strand.
GAGACATTTTTAGTCGTCATGACTGGGTGCTGGGGTGGGGTTGCTACTGGCATCTAGTGGGTAGAGGCCAGGGATGTTGCTAAACATGCTAAAATGCACAGGACAGCCCTCTCACAGCAGAGAACTACTCAACCAAAAGTGCAGACCAAGGTTGAAAAAATTCTGGTTTAGGTCAACTATGTCACCGCCTTTCGCATTCAAATATAAAATCACTAATCGTGTGGCTTTACAAACCCTCTGTTGAAAGCTTACAGATCCTTTCAAACAGGATGCATTAAATCTGTCCCCTGGAAAGATGCTGGCCACTGAAACTGTCAATGAAATCCTTGCAGTGTGAAAAGCCTAAGTCTCTTTCAAAATTAACCAACAATCTCCGAGGGGCAGAAACTCTCTGTGAACTTTATTTGAGTCTGAAGACACTGGGCTTCAAACACTACTAACATCTTGGTTACCCTGAGTAGCAATCTCGTTTCCTAATCACTCCTCAGACAATAACAAATATGTAAATGAGGCAACAGAAGCCGCTTCCTCTCCTTACATATCTTCAAACATCACGAGTTTTCTTTTACTACTCTACAGAAAATGGTGCTCACAGTTTCTGAGCCTGTTTCCTCAAAGGAGACGACATTTCCCACTCACCGTACAGGGTTATTGTGAAGATTAAAAGGACATCAATGTGTACGCAGAGTGCCTGAAACGTGCATGGTTTGTGCTCAATGATTCCCAACGGATGCTATCAGACACACAGCATTAAACACCCAAATACTGAACTGATGGGAAGTTTGAGAACTGAGATATTCTGAGAATACAGGAATGAATGGCCTATGTGGTTCTCTCTAGGTAAGATCCTGGAAATGATTTTATAAATCCACAACACTTCAATCCTTTAAAAATACCATTCAACTCAAATTTGCAATTCAATTTTTATATTTTTCTACTGAGTAACAGATTTAAGGTGACTTACCAACCAAAAAAAAGAAAAAGAAAAGAAAGGAAAATAAAGGAAAGGGCATTAGTACAAAAGAATAATTGAAGTAATTAGGACCTGGCAGATCAAACTTTCAATCACAGCCAGGCCTCTTTGGTATTAAAGAACACTCTTCTCATGACTCTGTGCTGTCTCCCAGATGCTCCATGCTCAGGGAGCCATGAAAGAGAATGAGATCCTGCTCCTTAAAAAGCATCGAGTCGAGAGAGAGGTCAATTAGGTAAATAATTATAAAACCAGGTAATAAACGTTACATGTAACTCGTAAGCATAAAGTCATCTGAGAGCACAAAGGAAGGAGTGATTAATTCTGGCTGGGGCAGCATTTCATAGAGTAGGCATAGCCAAGGTGAGTCTTGAAGGATAAGCAGAAGTTTGCCAAAGCAAGGGGAGGAAGGATGTTGTAAACAAGTCTGCATAAATAAATTCAGAGAGATGTGAATGACACAGGAGTGACAGGTAGTGGGGAATAACGCAGCTTAACTGTAGGTGTAGAGTACAGGGGGGAATGAGAGAAAATGAGGCTAGAAAGGTCGGTTGGAACTCAACTCTGAGGTGCTGCACTAACAAGTTAAACTTTATTAAGTAGGAAGTCACAGGTTTCTGAAAGTGTAAAGGAATAAGATAAGATCTCCTCTGGAGATAAAACTAGGGGGATGGGACAGGACAGATGACAGCTTTGAGATGGTGACGAGGAGAACAGTTAGGAAGCTACTGCAATAGTCCAAACAAAAGGAGATGAAATGGAATCAAAAGACCAACGACTTTCCATTCATTTATTTACTCTACCCGTCCAACATAGGGGCCCTCTATGTGGGAGCCACTATGGTAACTGAGGCATGATCAGTAGGTAAAGACTGACATGGTCTCTGCCTGCATAAAGCTTATATTCTAGTGGAGGAGACAGATATTAAACCATTCATTACATAATTATTTAATTTCTATGGTGATAAGTGCTAAAAGAAATGTTCTAAGAAAGCGTATCACAACAGTCTGTGACCTAGTCTGAGGGTGGGGACAGTCAAGAAAGCTTCTGTGAAAAGTGACCTTTAAGTTTTCCTGAAGCCCCTGAGCGAGGGCTGTTTATTATCTCACACCTCTCATTCTAAATGAAAATTTTGAGGAACTTCTCTTTCATCAGTCAACTTTGTTTTGTGCACTCACATTTAAGTAAGTAGGTACTACTTCTCTGGTAGGTCTAACCAAACCAGGAGGTATTGCTGGGAGGGGAGAGGAGACTGGGGATAAGCAGAGAGCGGTGGGAAGAAGTTAAAGCTACGAGGAAGGGGAGAAAGGAGAAGCGTGAGGGGGGAGGGAAGGAAACAGAGCTCCAGATCCAAAGACTTTAAGCTAAACAACAATCGACTGTATAAAGACTAACTCGTTAAGGAAAGAAAGTCTAAACATTTGTTGTGATCAATACTGAGAAATATAATCCTCAACAAACTGATCAACACACGAACCACCATCCATTCAATTTCTATTTCTTTATCTTGACTGGGGAGCACTCTGTTTTTAGAGTGGAGTAATCTAGGTCAAAATTCCAACCCTGTCAACTGAGTTATATGCTCCTGGGCAGATTTCTTACCCTGATGATCAGTTTTCTTACCAGTAAAATAGCTATAACCATACCAATTTCATAAGGTTTTTTTTAAATAGGAAAGAAGATATTTAAAACATCTGTTAGTTCAACTCATCTAGTCTATTATTCTAAACACATTAACGCGAGCTTTTTCAAATTTGGAAGCCCTAGTGGCTCTATCTTTATTTTGAGAAATACTGCTTTACTTCTAAAGTAAAGGCACTGATCATCATTCAAGCTGGGATGATTATTTATATGTTGAATATTTAGCTCAAGTTCAAAGCAGAGGGAAAAGTAATTTAGAAAGCTAACTGTCACTTATTGCTAACTTTGCCCACAATACCCACTTCCCTTAAAATATTCCAACGGTTGATATTCAAGATGACCACAGATGATTACAGGTGGGCTGCTATTCTCCAACTGGCCCTTAGCTCTAGAGAACCCAATCCCTTAGCACTTTTGAGATTAAAAGTTAATACTACCTCTTGAGATTAAAAGTTAATACAACTCTGTTACCACTGTAACTCAACATAGGGCTGCATAGTCTAACAGGGCTACAAAATTAAGAAAGAATTACATTAAATATCTAGGACTGATTCTTTTAAATAGGTCTAAATAACCAAATTAGTCCACCAAATAATTATGGTGGCACCATCATACTTGTTTCTTAGCCTCCTGAGTCATCTATGCTCAGTCCTAGAAAGTTTTATCCTTTGCAATGCCACGACACGGAATTAGAAAATTTGGATAAAGCATGATCTGTCAAACAGTAATCTGATCATCAAGAAAAACAGTCAAGGTCCTTTTATGATGAGATTAGTAGGAAATTTATACTGCTGGAAATTAGGTATTTATAGACATTAGAAGAACATTAAATTCCTGTAGACAGATCCTGAGACCAAGCATGCTCCTCCTTGCTCCCTTCACCACCACCACTCCAGCAGATAACAGAGAACAGGGTGGAGATGTCTAAACACAAGTTGCAAAGAAACAAAGAATGAGCACTGAAGCTTGCTGGGATTGGGTGAAAACTGGGATGAGACAAAACTGACTGAAATACTAAGAGATCCAGGAAATAGACTCAAGTAAGACAACATAGCACAGTGATTGCAAAGTCTATTTTATTTTGAGTAAAAGAATACTGTTTGAAGATGACATAATGTACAATGACCTTAATAAAATTTGTGAATGTTTGTAGAGGTAACCAGGTATAATCATTTGGTTTCACAATTGTAAGTGTTCTTAAAACATACACACTTTGAAAAAACAAAACTGCCAATTAAAGATGGTGGATTGAGCACATGTACTTACCTCTCTGTTATCTCCTAAAACCTTGTAAGAATGGCATTAAAAGATTTTTAAAGGCATAAACCCACAAAGACAAGAGGATGATTATAAAAATTTTTCTAAGCTGGAAAACAGGAGCAGAGTGGTAACTAACTTGGCAAACCTGAGAAAACTAAATACTAAACCAGCAATGGTAAAATCTGAGAAGCGAACCGATTAACACTCAAATTCCCCAAGAGCAGCAGGATTAGCAGTACCACGTTTTTCTGGGACTGCTAAGAGGCATTCAGAGCACCGACCCCTTCCAACACTCTGCCACCTGCTACCTGACCCTCCCCATCCTGGCAGAACAACTCGGGGTTTATTATCTAGAAATGGTAACAAGGAGTGCATTGGGACGGGGGGACTACCATGCATAGTTGAGAGTGCAAATACAATACTAAAAATCAAAGTTTATATACTATGTTAAGTTTATATACTACATCAAAGTTTATATACTAAATCAAAGTTTATATACTAAATCAAAGTTTATATACTAAATCAAAGTTTATATA